>NC_079977.1:19167616-19479325 GCF_029852145.1 Microplitis mediator | reverse complement strand
CAAATATTTAACTACTGATCCATTCCGAGGAATGTGTGGTCTTCGACTTCGTCGTGACCAAATTGCTGTTGTTGGAGGAATCATAAGTGGTGGAGAGCCGGCAATTAGTCTCTGTAGACTGCATATAAAAAGTCCTCAAGAAATTGAAGCTCAGTCTGTTAATCTTCGTGAAAATTTTTCTAAAAACTGTACTACAGCGTAAATTAATTAAATCGCACACCTCAAGCGCGATAGCGCTGAGGGTGCTTTATGGACGGTTTTTTTTATTTGACTATTTTACTCACATAAAAATCTTTCTACACTATTTTTTTTCAACCAAGATAGATAAAATTGTATACTAGCATATAGAGAATTTATTAAGGAACAATTTGAACCCAAAATTAAGTCGATTCATTATTTTATTCGTTCAAAATAAATTATTTTAACTCAAGAAACCAGTGCTGTCAATTGTTACGTATAAAACTTCGTAAACACGATAACTCTCGATAGACACCATTAATCGGTCTAACTTTTTTTTTATTCTTTGTATTTTTTATCACAAGAACCTTTATGAAAATTACTATTTGAATCCTTTTAGTTTAATTGTAATTAATAAACGACGTAAAACTGATTATTCGTGAAAAATTTAGCAGTTATTTTTACTGTTGTTTTTATGATAAAAAAAAATTTAAAAAATAAAATTTATCATTTTTTGGAAAGGGGCCTTCTTGCCCAGAGAATGAAATTTTTTGTTTCAAAGTTTCGGCGAAATATACATGAATTTGATCGAATTATGACAGAACTCAAGACACATGAACTCTTTTAGGTGACACAAAGATATCCTGCATTTAATATCCGCGGAGCAAAAATTATAAGCAATAGTTTACCTGAACAGGTCAACAAAAAAAACAAAATTTTCTAAGTTTTTTCTGTCTAGTGACCGGTAGCATGCTCGGAAAATTATGAAATTTGCTACAGGACCTTCCTAGGATATCTCAAAGATATTCTGTATTTAATATAGGCGGAGCAAAAATTATAAATAGTAGTATACCTAAACTGGTCAACAAAGAAAACGAAATTTTCAAACTTCAAACATTTTTCGCATATTTTTCAAACACATTTCGTACATGAAATTTCTTGGATTTCGGGTCTATTTTTTCTCAAGATACTAAAGAAACTTTTCGAACATTTTTCGTATATTTTTCAAACAGATTTCGCATATAAAAGTACTCGTTTTTGAGTCAATTTTTTCTCAAAACACAAAGGAAACTTTTCGAACAAATTTCGAACAGATTTCGTACATGAAATTTCTCTGATTTTGAATCCATATTTTTTCAAAACACTAAGGGAACTTTTCGAAAAAATTTCGAATATTTTTCGAACAAATTTCTTACATAAAGTTTCTTGGATTTCGAGTCTATTTTTTCTCGAAATACTAAGGAAACTTTTCGATTATTCTACGAACAAATATCGTACATGAAGTTTCCATAGTATTTTGAGAAAAAAAAGACACAAAATCATAGAAATTTCATGTACGAAATTTGTTCGAAAAGTTTCCTTAGTGTTTTGAGAAAAAATTGACTCAAAAACCAGTACTTTTATATGCGAAATCTGTGTAAAAAAATATGCGAAAAATGCTCAAAGTTTGTTTAAAAATTTTAGTAAGATTTTTAAGCGAAACTTTCAAAATCTCAGAAATTAAAAATTATTAAAATTTTCTTACTTATCTAGATTGAAAGAATTCAAAAATTTGAAAAACTACATGTCCGAAAAAAAAAATACAAATAATATTTCATAAAAAATTTTCTGAACGAAAAACTCAAATCATTGAATGTTCGAAAAATATGCAAAATTGTGTCACGTTTCGATGTTCGAGCTTCGAACATTTTTCGTATATTTTTCGAACATTTTTTTTTTACACGAGTTGGTATAAGAATTTCAAAATGATTTTATAAACTGTAATAATCAATTCCATAACAAAAAATATTAATACAATCACGCGTACCTTGTGATTTTTCTAAGCATATTTTCAATTTTGATATTAAAAGGACAGATGTTAGAATACACCTTTTTGACTGCAGTATTTTTTTTTTTTTCATTTTTAGACTTCAGATAAGCTTTTTAATAAATTTTTCAGAAAAAAATTTATACGCCCTTTTAGTTTTTGGTCACAAAATTTTCAAATTCCTAAAGCTGAAAGGGTGCATAATTAAAGACATACGCCCTTTTAGCTTTGGGGAAACAATGTTTGATTTTCAAGCGTAGAAAATGTTTACTAATCAATTGGCGATGAAAAAAAAAATTTATGCGCCCTTTTACCTTTATGATAGATTCCATCATATATGTTTTCACATATGAAGTTTTTTCATGCGGGCGACCATTAATTTTTCAATAAAGCGAGAATTCACAATAACAAGTAGATAATATTTTGAAGATTTATTTAACTAAAATTACATTTTAAACTGTTACAGTTGCTACTTAAAATTGTATTTACATTATTACTATAACAAATTTCTATAATTACAGATAAAGAATTAATTTAAAAATTTTTTTAATTATTGTCTGATTTGACACACATTTATTTGTCAATATTTTTTGAAACAATCGGTGGTGAACATTATTTAAGCACCAACAAAGGGCACAAGAATAATTCCTGACTAAGAAAAACGATATACGAAATGGTTGGTCATGTTAATGACCCATAAGAACGGTGATTCCAAATTATTCAAAAGCATTAAAATCTATTTAAAATTTTGTCTTATTCCTATACGTTTTAAATTGATTCTCTCAATAAGCCAGTAAATTTGTGATCAAAACCAGAATCACCATGCGATGAATCAGGAGCGAATAAAAATTCAACCTTTACAATTTCAATTAAAACCAGTAATTATTGAAAAAAATTGAAAAAAAAAATTTGTTTCGAAAATTTTTTTTCCTTCAAGAAAATTGATTTTTTCGAAAATTTTTTTTCGATATTTTTCCTTCTTATCATCTTCACAATTGATTTTCTTAACATCAGAACCATTTCGAAGATGATAAGAAAGAAAAATATTTATACTAAACAATATTAAATTGAAATCATAAATATTTATAATCAACAATCTAATAATATTTAGTATAAATGATACAATGTATATTTATTATTCTCTGAATTTATCATCTCATTTTAACACCACGCGGAGTTAAAATGAGTCAATTTTTAACACCGCTCTTTTCACAGTGAAGTAATTTTACCACCGGCTTACACGATTGCTTGGCTGTACATCGACTCTTACTTCTTCATGCGACATATTCCATTTACTTAGCAATTAAAAGAGTGAAGTTGATAACAAATTAATGAAAAGAAGTTTAAAATTACTAAATACTGTAATGATACAATATGGTAATTGCAAATAAATCGTAATAATTCCCAGGTAAAAAATTGTCTTAGTCGGACAAGTTTGAAACTTCAAAATAGCTTTATTTTAGCTTAACATCTAAATCTTCTTTTGTAAGCTTTATTCTAGGTTGTTATTAGAATGATTTCTATGACAAGTCTTTAGAGTGTAACTAACTTTCAAATATACTTTTCTGTTAGCTTTTTTTCCACGCGTATAATAAGATTCGTTCTGAGCTTGGATTCCAAACTTAAAACTACCTTATCTGCTAACATTACTTCAAGCGTACATCGAAAACTGAAGTTTGAGGTTAATTAGGAGTTTGTGTTATTGTTTATAAGTGATAAATGAGTTCAATTTTATTTGCAACATATGTAAAGAAAAATATTTACTAAGTAAGTAAGTTTTAATTTTTTAATTTATTGAATCACAAGTTTTTAATGCTCATAATAAAAAAATTTGAATTTTTTAGAACGTCGTTACATCCCTATCAAAATAAAAATACTGTTTATGAACGGTTTTTTTTCGGTTTAAGTGTTTTACTGTTCATTTTCAGTTTAAGTGTTTTACTGTTCATTTTCAGTTTTTCAACAGTAAAATAATTACAATTTTATGGTTACAATGTGCGCAAAACAAACTTATCTTATACCCACTAAAAGCTGTTAGTTTGCAGAGATTTTTCAGTCATTATCGGAAATTTCGACTGTAAAAAGACATATAAAAATACCAAAACTTATAACTAAATACTCCTTGAGTGAACTATTTATAAACTGTCATACAACTACCTTAGAATCATATGTCTATGGTAATACAGCTCAAGTTCTGATCTTACCAACCAAGTTAAAACCATAAAAAAATGGCCGAAAAACTGATATTTGATAGCTCGAACTCAGTAAAATCGAAAATTCGATAATTTTTTTTAAATGATTATCAAAAAATAATTTTTTGATTATTTTTCAGTAAGACTGAATTTTTTATCAAATTATCTTAATTAAATTTAATTTTAATCAAAGATTTTATATTAATAACAATTATTCATTTTTATTATTCCTTTATATATAATTAACATGAAATCGTTTTGAAAAACATAATATATAAATATAACACTAAAAAATTTTCATAGAGAAGCAAATTCAATTTTTTCACTATACGTAAGTATTAATAAAATTAGAAAAAAAAACTAAATATCATTTTCTTGCAACAAATGCTTTTATCATATTTTTTTTAATTAGCAAATTCAGCAAGTAAAAACTATATAAAATTATCGTAGTTTTATCTCATCTTTCTCATAAACCGCTAATAAGAGCCAAAAAGAAAACCTGCGTAACATTATACAGCTTTCACTGTACTTTAAACTGAGTCTTAAAAAAAATAAATCGATAACAGATCAACACCTTTTTCTATCGATGAAAGTGATGGTATTCTTATAGTTCTAATGACAATTTTTTTACAGTTTATTTACAGTTTACTTGATATAAGTTGGAAAACCGTTATAAAACCATTTAGTTAGCGCACATTGTAACCACTAAACAACTATCAATTTATAGTTATTAAACAAGTTTTCATTTTTGATAGGGATTACAAGCATAAAACTGATTACGTTATAAATTACTGTTAAAACGATGAATGACAACCATAAAAGAACATTTACTGTTTTATATTTCTAAAATATGTATAACACCATGAATTTAATGCCCAACATCTGATGGTTGTGTACAGAAAAAAAAATAATAAAAAATTTTTCTCTGTAAACATGTTTTCAAACTTGAATTGCCAAATCTATTCTAGCTAAGAATAAGATATATTTTTAACCTTATAGTTAGTTGAATTGTCACTGTTTGTGCAAGTTAAAACTGCAAGCTTTATGTTAGCGATTCAAAGCGTTACCAACTAACCTTGTGTTAACCATAGGTTGTTAGCTAATTTTAGGCTAAAACTGATAAAATTAGCTTAATACAAGCTAATTCCATTGATTACTTTCTACCTGGGAATTATAATATTTTTTTAAAAATAATTATTAATTTGTTTCGAGCGTTTTTGTGACCAAATGATCAATTTCAGGTATAAAGTGTACATTTACTCAATTGTCGGAAATTGAATGCTCTAGGAAAAAAGTCATAACCAATTTATGGATGTTTTGAATACTTATGTGAATCTTAAAGTGTTTTGAGAGTTTGGATTTCTAATTCAAAATTGAAATTAAAGTGAAATTTGTTTTGTAGAGCATTTAATTACCTGAAATACTATAAACGATGTTAAATAATTTTAATACTTACATTGATGTTTTCATTTAATTGCCTACATGAACAAACAAATTAAAAAAAGTTTTCAATTTTAAGTTTTTTCGAATGATAACTTTATAATTAGGTTTTTATTTATTAATCAATACACTCAATACATTAAAGTTGCAGATTTATAATTGTTAATGACAAACAACACGACATTTATTCCATTTCTGGAGGTTCAAATATCGATTTTAAGAAAAAGTTGAATCAATTTTTTTTGTAGATATATTTATGCACTACAGAAAAGATTAAAGTTTTGTTTTGTGTATCAGTGATACTTATTAAGATATTTAAGAGTTTAAATTATTATTTACTTAGTGACCAAAACCTGCAGATAACACCTTTTTTGAATATCATCGAATGCAATTATCAAATCCATATCAACCAATCAGTGAATACTAATTACGGATTTACTACTAATTTAATACTGGGTTTCGAGATAAAAATCACTCGCGGCTATTAAGAAGAACCATTCGCCCAGGGAAGAAAACAATTCTCGGTTGCGATCTCAATGACTTTCTATTCCCGAACCGTCGCCTTATCAGAACTTGCTTGCGAAGTTTTGAATATTTATGAAAGAGCAGTTCGATTGCAAAAATGAACACACTCCACAGTAAAATCACCCCAGTGATCATGTAACTGAACACCAAATTATCAAAGTCAATCTGCTCATACTTTTCATTTTCTTTGATTTTATTAATCTTCTTTAACTTTTTAAAATATTCTTTGCTCGGTTTGTCGTCCCGATAATAAATTAAACCTGTTTCCACCGATAATGCACCCATTTTATCGACTCTATCTTTTAGCGGCCAATCCTTTCTGGTCCAGTATACGAAATATTTTCTAAATATGACATCTTTTGAAATATGTAAATTTTTTAAATTTAAAGCGGAATTTAATTGAAACAACGTCCTAGTGATGCATGCAACGGTCGAGTTTTTCTGTGCTTCATATGGGCATTTTTCAAGATCTCGTAAACTCGATGGATGTAAATATTTTCTGTCCTCATCAGTAACCCACAACTTTTGATTGATCATATCATTTTCTAAAAGACCGTCAAAATATACGTGATACTTATTGTCACGAAGATCTTTAAGCGACTCGACGTTTCGTCGAATTGGTTTTGACAACATTGCGGATATTTGTCCCTGAAACTCGGGCATTATTATAAATATGAATAGAAATCCAGAGAAGTAAATGATTCTCATAGATAAACGATCCATTGGAGACAAAACTCCCATATTAGCCAACATTCTCACCACGTCCATAATACTCTCACTAACCCTGAACGTATTATTAACTAATATGACCGCTAATATCAATAATAGAAAAACAATTGAAAGAATGATAAATTGTAGATTAAAAGTTATTTCGCTGATTGCCGTCAAGTAATTTGACTTTCTCGTCAATATTGAGTATTCAAATAAAGTATACTGTGCCATAATATCTGTAAACTGATAGTTAGCATCTGCTAATTGCGTTAACTTATCACTGGTATCATCCTTTTTTTGTACTAACTCGTCAATGTAACCATTATTTATTATTTCTTTGGAAACAACTCGTCTCAAGAAGTGGATTGAATATGTTGCATTAATGTACGGAATCAATGTGTATAATGTTGCCAACTTGTTTTTATTCGACATGCTTTTTCTATAATTTTCCATCAATTTTACTTTCTTATCTAAAGTCACATTTGGAAATCGCCCAATAGATACTGTTTTTATTTTATAACGGCCTAAAATTTTTGTTTTGTCGAAAATTATATCCTGGCATATATCTTTACCTGTAACTGAATATATAAATACTGTTATACAAAGAGATATGCGAATCGTCCCGGGTCGAAAAATTTGATATGATTTTAGTCTAACTGGACTGTATTTGGACTACTTGGTCTGTTATTGAACTTCGATAAAAATTTTAATCTGTTTTTGATCTACCCGGACTGAAAAATTTGACCTGATTTTAGTCTGATTGGACTATTTGATCTGATTTTGATCTTTTATGAAAATTTTAAGCTGTTTTCGACCTGCTACTTTAAAAAACAAACGCGTTACGAGCAGACTAGATTAGATTAATTCGTGAACTTTAAAAAATTTTAGTTCTGAAAATTTACAAGGACAAAACTAGATTAAATCATGGACTTATAAAATTTTTATTTATGGGCAATATTTATGAAAAAATATTAAGTTGCATTATTATGTTTTATTTACTATTTATTTACTATCTTTTGTTTAAAAATGTCGGCAGTAAATGAAGATTCGACAGCTCAATTTTTTAGTTGTCTTCATTGAATATTTATATCATTGAATAAAAGTGATAAAACAACTCTTAAAATGTCAAGAATTTTCTCTTATTTACTGGATAAAATTGAAAATATTTTGGCTTAAGAAAACATCAAAATTCTTGTGCTACGGAGAAAAATGTTGGCTCGAAATCTACCAATTTTTATTATGCTGTCGACCAAACTCGAAACAGAAAGTAAAGTATCCAAAAAATTACTATACTCTTATAAAAAATTATTATGCTGCATCAAAATTATTAAAATGTATGGAAGTAATTGATATTGAAGCTCATCGATAAGTTTCTCGCGCGTAATAAGTAATGTGATACAGTATAATCATTTTTTGTAAGAGCACGATAATTTTTTGGATGCTTTACTCCCTGTTTCAAGTTTAGTCGACAGCATTGTAAAAATTGGTAGGTTTCGAGCCAACATTTTCTCTCTGTGACATCTTATTATGGAAGCGCATTAGCATGTTTTAAATACCAAGAAAATTAGAATAAATTAATAAATCTAGATTATTATTATTATTATTATTATTATTATTTATATTTTTAAAAAGTCCTGTGTTTGTCCTTAAAAACAATTGAACACAGACCAATAATTATAATAAAAAGTCTGTTTTTAGTCTAAACGCGATTTAAAACAGATTAAATATCATATGAAAATAAGTCTGATATTAGCCTGGATAAGGAATAGTACGGGCAAAAACAGATTAAATTCTTATATAAAATAAATACGATTTATAAACTTGAATTAAAGGAAAAATATTCGAATTTATCATTTATTTTAAAACAGATCTAATTTTTTGACCCGGGGTGTTCAAATCAAATTGAATCAAATGTTCCTTTTTTAGCAAGACTTGAATAATAGGATAAAATAGTACAATTTCTAGTCGTTTGTAAGGAAATTTGTGAGTTATTCGAAAATTTTCAAATAAATTAGAGATTTAACTAGCGAATAATCCTAATTATGCGATTCGTAGTTCGAATTGAACAGTTCAGTTCAATTCGATACGAATGATTCACAACTTTGAACTATTCGCACGCCCCTAAATAAATACATATGTAAATATGTAAATTTGAAAAAATTCTGAAATATATAGAACGCAAGTGTTTTGAAAACAAATAAATACCTTTTGAATATTTTAGATTATAGAATGTCCACTTCTCGTCAGCTTTATCTATGAATACGTTGCTGGCATCGAGTTGGACCCACGGTGACGGAGCGTAATTTGTGAACGGATTTAAAGTCTAAACAATTGTCGAATCTCTGTCATTGTTATAACACAAGTAATATGCAGATAATAAATTAAATTCCCACAGCATTCCTAGTACGATTTGAGCATTCACACAAAGAGGATCTTTCGTAGTGTCGAGAACGAAAAACGGAGACTTGATACTCCAAATTTTTGATTTCCTTAACTCTCCGATAAGCGCTGCCAGTTTTAGGAACGATTTAAACAAAAGGACATACGTCGGATAAGCAGGAATATACCCTTCGATCATCGTTGGCTTGAAATCCTCGTTAATTATAATTAACGACGAATTCATATTATTAATATCAGATGGATTTTCAACTTTGTCATCGTCATTAATCAAATCAGCATTTATTATAATTGGATTTGAATTATTTGTAAAACATTTCTCCACTATTTCTCTCTATTAGTAACAATAAAGAATTTATTAACTAATTGCCATTTAGAAACAAATTATCAAAAATTAAATTAATAATAAAAATTACCGCATGGCTAATGAGACGTTTTGCTGAATCTTCTTCTGGTGAAGACGCGTAAATTTTTATGTTACTGCACGTAACATTAACAATAAATAAGCAATAATAAAATAATATTATTTTATTACACGACATTATTCTGACACTATACAATTTCAAACAATAATTTTTCTAGACTTATTCTGATGGAGAATTTTCCAAGTGCGACAGTATGCTGCGTTAGCAGAATAACTACTGGCTTTGCAAATGATCAGAAATATATAAAAACACAAAGTGTATCTATGACAACAGTTGTTGCTGCAAAAATACATTTTTTTATGACAATCGATCGTGAAAAAATATTTATATTTGCTGTTATCTAAAGGCATCTTTATGTCTTTTTACTATTTGTTCTGTACACTTTGGCAATCGAGTGTTCGCAAAGTGTGTACCGATCAATTTGTAACCAATAAAGTCTCCTTACGACTGATTCTATCTGTTAAGGTCAGCGTCAAGGATGCATTAAAAAAATATGCATATATGTTTGAAACCCTAACAACAAAATCGATACTTAAATTTAAATAAAAAATAGTTCTGTCTTCAAATAACACGAAAGCACTCAACACATTTTTATTGGCACACAAAGATACATGTTATTTCAAATTTTAATAATTATTTAGATGATCATACGGGAATATTAGCTCCGATTCCGTCCTAGCCTCTCAGATATCTTCTTAGCATTTATTTATCTTTAAAAATGTTCTTGAGAGTCGTTTTAATAGAGCTCATAGAAAGAAAATTACAGAGCTCTACAGTTGAGAAAAATCGAATTATTAAAGAAAAAATTTTTGCAGTGAACAATTTTTTCTATACACTGTAAAAAGAGTGGTGTTAAAAATGGACTCATTTTAACTCCGCCCGGTGTTAAAATAAAATTACACCGGTGTAGGAGGAGTAATTCACCGGTGTTAAAAATATCGGTGTTAAATCGGGGTAACCGGTGTAGAAGTGGAGTAAAATCGGTGTAAAAGCGGGGTAACCGGTGTAAAAACGGAATAACATCGGTGTAAAAGCAGGGTAACCGGTGTAAAAGTGGAGTAGAAGCGGGGTAACCGGTGTAAAAGCGGAGTAATACCGGTGTAAAGGCAGGATAAACTGCGTCCGCTTGGAGTATTAACTGTAAAGATTATAAAACACAAAAAATATCAGTTCTTTATGAAAATAATCAAAGAATATCATTTATTAACAAGAATAGTGATCGAGTAGGTAAAAATATTGACAAAGTGAAATATTTTAACAGCGGTAAAGAATATCTACACCGGCGGCGGCGTTATTTTAACACCGGAGATTCTTTTTTAACACCAGTACAGAATATTTACACCGGTGGCGGCGTTATTTTCACACCGCTTCCGGTGTTGAAATTTAACACCGCCGATTTTAACACCTACACCGTTTGGACTTACCCCGGTGATTTTTTACAGTGTATGAATATTAATTGCAAAATAATAAAAAAAATAGATCGCACCCAACCTCTTGTGCTGTCCCTGGTTAGATATATATTTCAGAGTTGTTATATTTCATATTTGAAAACAAATCTGGCTCGGGCACACTTCTCTGTTATTTGACAGAGTGACAATCCCTGATTGAAGAAAGGTATTTGACAGGATCAAAAAGGATGAAAATGTTAATACTTTCAAATCCTGCTAAATGCTGTAAATTCTGTTTCAAAATTCACGATTAATCATATTAAATACTTTTTAATACTAAAATGATCGAAAGGAGTAGTAGGATATAAAAGGATTTAACTAACATTTAAAATTTCTGATACTATTGGATACTTTTGAATCCCAAAACAATGTTTATATTTCATTATTTTTTTAGGGTATAAAAGAATTCAACTAGCATTTCAAATTTTTGTTTCTATTGAATACTTTTTAATCCTGAAATGATGTTTTCATTTTATTATCTTTTTAGGATATAAAAGGATTCAACTTGCATTTGAAAGTTTAAATCATTTCAAATCCTATTTAATCATATTTTTAGAATTAAATACACGGAGAGAAATTTATGGTAACGATTACAATATATTATGGGAATGGTTCCCATAATGTACAGTAACGGGTTTTATTGAAATGTCGATTATAGTAAACGTTACCATAATATTATGGTAACCATTACCATAATATTATTGTAACCATTACCATACTATTATGGTAACCATTACCATACTATTATGTTAATCATTACCATAATATATGGTAACCATTACCATAATATTATAGGAACCATTACTATAATATTATGGTAATCGTTACTATAATATTATGGTAACGGTTACCATAATATATGGTAATCATCATCAGAAATATGGTAACCATTACCATATATTATGGTAACGATTACCATAATATATGGGAACCATTACCATAATATTATAGTAACGATTACCATAATATTATGGTAATCGTTACTATAATATTATGGTAACCATTACCATAATATTATGGTAATCGTTACTATAATATTATGGTAACGGTTACCATAATATATGGTAATCATCACCAGAAATATGGTAACCATTACCATATATTATGGTAACGATTACCATAATATATGGGAACCATTACCATAATATTATGGTAATCGTTACTATAATATTATGGTAACGGTTACCATAATATATGGTAATCATCACCAGAAATATGGTAACCATTACCATATATTATGGTAACGATTACCATAATATATGGGAACCATTACCATAATATTATAGTAACGATTACCATAATATTATGGTAATCGTTACTATAATATTATGGTAACCATTACCATAATATTATGGTAATCGTTACTATAATATTATGGTAACGGTTACCATAATATATGGTAATCATCACCAGAAATATGGTAACCATTACCATATATTATGGTAACGATTACCATAATATATGGGAACCATTACCATAATATTATAGTAACGATTACCATAATATTATGGTAATGGTTACCATAATATTATAGTAACGATTACCATAATATTATGGTAATGGTTACCATATTTCTGGTGATGGTTACTATATTTATGGTAACGGTTACCATAATATATGGTAATGGTTACCATGTATTATGGTAATGGTTACCATGTATTATGGTAATGGTTACCATGTATTATGGTAATGGTTACCATGTATTATGGTAATGGTTACCATAATATATGGTGATGGTTACCATATATTATGGTAATGGTTACCATATATTATGGTAATGGTTACCATAATATTATTGTAACGATTACCATAATATATGGGAACCATTACCATAGTATTATAGTAACGATTACTATAATATTATGGGAACGATGACCATAATATTATGGTAATCATTACCATAATTATTTCACATGCGATATGGGAATTGTTACCATAATTATGGGAATTATTCCCATACTTATGGGAACTTTTCCCAGAAAGTATGGGCCTATATCTCATACTTCCAAGTAATCATCACCATAACGGTATGGGATGATATTTCACAAACGTACTAGGAACGGTTACCATAAATTTATTCCGTGTAGTATTCAACAGAATTAAAAAATTTGAATCATGTTGAACCCTTGTGAATTATATTTTCAGGATTTGATAGCATTCATGAGGATATAAATTTTTTTAATCCAGTCAATTACTTCTTTTTAATCAGAGAAGTGCCTGTGTTTGTGGTCATATAGTAGATGCTATATTGTGACAACAATGTCTAATATTTTTGTTTCCTTAAATAATTTATTTTTACAATCCAGAAACATGAAATACGTTTCAGGTAGTGAAAAAAAGTGATTTTTCTATTGAATGAATGTTCTTGAATATTATAAAAATACTAAATTTCGGTAAAATTTTTGTTTTTTCAGTATACATTTACTCCGAATACCCTCTGGCTTGAGTATGTATTCACTCTGGTTTCACTCTGATCCCACTCTGGAAAATTTCTGGAAACACTCTGGTATTAGTTCGTATTCACTGTGGATGCATAACGGTGTCAGTATGAACTTTTTTCAAACACTTTGGATTTACTCTGTATTCACTTTAGAAATACTTTGAGTTCATTCTCAAAAAAAGGCACAAAACCGTTCTGGAAATACTCTGGAGTCCGTATGGTTGCATCGTGTTAACAGAATATTTGCAGAGTGTATTCAGAATATTTTCAAGACCATTTTCACAGCAAAATTTTGTACAGTGTACAACTGCTGATCTTTGGCCCGATTTTTAACTTCATTGCCAAGGATAAGTGTGTCTAAGGCGCAAAAATAAAAGTAAAAAATTTCAATTCTTAAAAAGAAATTTTTATATATCATCATTTTTTCACAATTTTAATACAGAGGAAAATCATATGATTCCGTTATTAAATTTTTCTATATATCAACATCATTATTTCAGCTGAAAGTTCTAATTTTGAGCCCATTGCAACACAAAAAATAATTCTGGCCAAACGTTACTCTCGATCCAATCGATATACCTATCGATATTAATATAAGCAACTGGCTGATTACAAAAATCAATAGCAAAAATGTTGACTCCGACTAAATAAACTTCGTTGTTGTGTGACCGTAGAATGAAACGTCCTCGGACATTTGAGCAATTATTCATCAATTCTCGTCTGTTATCCTTTTTCAAAGGTTCAACACAAATCACATTGTTGTTATTCATATTTAAGTGGTTGACCAGCGAATTGTCTAAGCATTTTTCTTTGGCAACCAACCTGTGAACAGAACAATATTAGTATCATTTTCTTCCTTCATTACTCTGGCATTCTTCATTTATTTCCCATCAGCTTTTTTTTCAAACCAATAGAATCCTTAGTAACATTGTCTTGGGCCAACTTCCAAAAGAAATCTATAGAAAATCGGGACTCGACACCTTCTAAGAACATCTATATAAAATGGTGCCGTGACTATTAAATCGCGAACAGTTCAACCTCGACAGTTAAACCATATGACAGTTTAACCTAGCGACATTTCAACCGACAAAGAATCCCTGATCAAATATCCGAAGACATTTAATCCGATAGACAAAATATCCCCGGACTAAATATTCAAGAGACAAAAAATCCGTGACAAAATATCCTGTTGATAAATCTTATTCAGAAAAATATATTTTAAGTGAAAAAATAATTCATGGTTTTCGATAAACGGGTGCTGCACCATTCCAAGCATATGTGTTGACCTATTTCCAACTGGTTTCGTTCCTGGCGATACCGACATGGTCTGGGTTCGATTCCCAGTTCGGCATGTCTATAATTTTCTCAATTTATCTATAAATTGTCTTATTGAGAAGGTTAATTGTAAGTTTAGGTTTCACTATATTTAAAAAACAATATGATACTGTACATGTTAAAATTTAAAGTTTTCGTTTAAATGTTTGAATATTGTTTGGTTTCATCGTTTTCAGTTGAACTGTCAGTAGGTTGAAGGGTCGTTCGGTTGAAGTGTTGTCGGTTGAAATGTCGCAGTTGAGAACCACAACAGCTCCAACAACATCATCCAAGAGTGCCAAGCTAAATTACTTATGCTCAGAAAACAGAAGGACATCACCATAGCATGGTGGTCTTGCGCAGTAACCACTGTCATCTACAGATCGACACACGTGCTATCTGCAGATAGTATCTTGTAATATCTTAGAAACGCGTCTATACTTTTCGGCAAAGTACTCGTTACTTTATAGATGCCACTGACTACTGTCTAAGAGTGTACAATATGAGATATTGGTGGTTTCTATCTGGGAAAGTACTCAGTACTATCTCAGAGAGTTGCCACTACTATTTTTTATTTTCCGTGTAAGTGACGAAAAATACTTTAAACTAATTCAGAAACTCCTAATAGAACTAAAAATAGACGAATTAATCTACTGCCTAAATATAAATGTGTACTTTAATTATTAAAATGTAATTGTGTACACGAAAAGAAAATTATGGGAAGTTTTCCTATGCATTATGGGAATGGTTCTCATAATGGTATGGGAATAGTACCTATACTACTATAGGGATGGTTCCCATATATTATGGGAACCATCCCCATAATAGTATGAGAATAGTTCCCATACCATTATGGGAATGGTTCCTATACCATTATGGAAACCATTCCCATACTATTATGGGAATGGTTCCCATATTGGTATAGGAACTATTCCTATAATATTATGGGAACTATTCCCATAATGTTATGGGAACCATCCCTTTAGTATCATTAAATTTTTTTTTTTTGCACAATAGTGTAGAAATTTCCCAAAATTTGAATTTTCTTGAATGTTTTGTGCTGACAAAAAATTCTTGTTAAAAATTTTAATGTTTTTTGCCAAATACGATTTTTTTTTTCAATGTTTGAATTTTTATTTTTATGTTTAATAATATTTCTGTGTATTGTAGAAGTGATTACCGCACTTCTTTAAATTAATTTTTTCATGATAATATGGGAACCATTCCCATAATATTATGGGAATGGTTCCTATAATTTATGGGAATGGTTCCTATAAATTATAGGAACCATTCCTACAAATTATAGGAATGATTCCCATAATATTATAGAAAGTATTCCTATAAATTATAGGAACCATTCCTATAATTATAGGAACCATTCCTATAGTGTTATGGGTATCATTCCCATAATTATAGGAACTATTCCTATAATTATGGGAAACATTCCTATAATTATAGGAACCGCTCCCATAATTTATGGTCGTAATTCCTATTATGGTATAGGAAAAAATTTCACAAAATTATGGGAACCGCTGCCATAATTTTCTTTCCGTGTAGTCGCTAAGGGCCTGAGTAGCCGATGCGACTCTAAATAAATAATTTAAAAAAAAAAAAATACGTTTCATTCATAAGGCTGTCAAGAAAACTGATCGAAATTTTTAAGAACCTTAATACAGAAAATAATTACATACTTTAATTGTAACTTAGCTATTCCCTGATGCGATTTCCAACCAACAGCAGTCATATTAACACCATCAACTGGCATATAAATATCAACCGGTTTTGTTTGCAAGCAAATAGGTTTCACTTTATCGGACCACGTTACCGGATTTTTTAATTTCAAAAGCGCAATATTGTTGTTTTTACTCAAGTTATCATACTCTGGATGCATTATTATCTCTTCTATCAGAATTTTCTGGGCTCCTTCTTCATAATTGTCATTAAAGTTAATTCTCGATGATCCAACTTTCACCTGTTTTGAATAATCCAGTTTTGTTGATTAAAACAATTTTTTTTATTTATCTTTCCAGCATTAAAAGCTTAAAAAATATATGAATTCGTTTATTACCGTCAAGTTTTTGTTTGTCAACCAATAACAATCAGCAGTAGACAATACAAACTTATCTGAGATCAGCAAGCCGCCACAAAAATAATTCATGATGTTTGTAAGAGGAGATGTTTGACCGACAGCAACCAAAAATGGGAATCCTTTAGATTCATCCTGGATTCCATGCCACATTTTCATTGGTGAAGTACGATTTGGAAGTGTACCATTCAATTCATGAGTAATACAAGCTTTTAAATTCAAAAAAATTACTAAGCATTTTAACAAGAACATTTTTATGTTAAAAAATGTCATGGGTTCAAAAATATATGTAAGGAGAAAGTGTGTTGGCAACAAAACATTCTTCAAAGCAAGCAGTATATTTCCATGAAAAAATGTTAAAATCTGACGAGATGTAGAATAACAATTACAATATATTATGGGAATGGTTTCCATAATGCATGGAAACCATTTTGTTTGAAATGTTGATTATAGGAACGGCACCCATATATATTATAGTAATCATTACTATATTATTATAGTAATCGTTGCCATAAAAATTATGGTCACCGTTACCATAACATTATGGTAATGGTCACTATAATATTATGGCAATAGTTTTCATATAATATAGTAACCATAACTATAATATTATAATAAGCGTTACCATAATATTGTGGTAACCATTATCATGATATATGGTAACCATTACTATATATGATGGTAATTAATACCATAGTATTATGGTAACAATTACCATAATATATGGCGACCATTACCATAATATTATGGTAATGGTTACCGTTACCATATATAATGGTAATGGTTACCATAATATATGGTAACTATTACCGTAATATTATAGTAACCCTGGTGGTTTTGAATCACCCTGGAAACAACCTGGAAACACGGTGGAATCATGGTGGATCCACGGTGGTTACACGGTGTACCCACCCTAATTCCACAAAGTATACACGGTGATAAAATGGCACAAACCCACCGTGTAACCACCCTGGATCCACCGTGATTCCACCGTGTTTCCAGGCTGTTTCCGGGGTGATTCAAAACCGCCAGGGAACTTTTACCATAGTATTAAGAGAACGATTACCATAATATTATAATAATCATTACCATAATTCTTTCGCATGCGATATGGTAACTGTTGCCATAATTATGGGAATAATTCCCATAGTTAGAGGAACTTTTTCCAGAAAGTATGGGCCTATATCCTGTAATTCCAAGTCATCATTATCATAACGGTATGGGATGATATTTTATAAACGTACTAGGAACGGTTACTATAAATTACTCTCCGTGTATAATATTATGGTAATGGTTACCATATATTATGGTAATGGTTACCATATATTATGGTAATGGTTACCATATATTATGGTAATGGTTACCATATATTATGGTAATGGTTACCATATATTATGGTAATGGTTACCATATATTATGGTAATGGTTACCATATATTATGGTAATCGTTACCGTATAATATGGCAACTATTACGATAATACAATAGTAATCGTTACTATAATATTATAGTAACCATTATCATAATATATTGTAACGGTTACTATACTATTATGGTAATCATTACCATTATGTATGGTAACCATGATCATAATATATGGTAACCATTACTATAATATATGGTAACCATTACCATAATATTATAGTAACGTCCACCATAGTATAATGGGAACCATTCTCATAATCTATTGTAATTGTTACCATAAATTTCTCTCCGTGCACAATATATTCCTTTTTGCTCGAGTTATTTTCCGTAAAATTAAAAATATTCAATTAGTTTCTTTAATAAATTACCTATGGCAGCAGGACCAAAACCATTTGGATGAGGTATTTTAGGACAGCATACAATTGTAATTGAGTCATTCAAGCCACAATCTGATGATTCAAATACCATTTTCCCAGTATTTGCTTTTGATAATTCATGCGGGCAATGAATTATGTTTTTACATATTCCCGTACCATTATTTTGGGGTAGTGGACAGTATTTACCATCTAAAATCAACCGACAATATGAATTATTCAGAAAAACATTGCGGGAGTATCTATTTTGAAAATAATAAATAATAAATTGAATACTAACTGTGCAATTGAACTGAAACCAAATATAATTTTGAAAACAAAACTATTAAATACTTGAAGTATGTGGATTCCATTATTTTTAACCGTGTTGTTTTCGAAGCCAACGTGATTAAGAATGTGACGAACACATTTTATGACCACTATTAATAATATAATGAATAAAGATAATAATAGACGTGATAAAAATTTTTTATTGATTTTTGACGGAAAGTTTTCACTATCGTCGTGCAATAAGCATGTTGTTATGTCCATTAAATTTTTAACTTCCCGCTACGAAAATTAAGAAATTTCAAAAAATGGAAGTTATTTGTTTTGGTCCGATTTTCGAAAATCGAGTATTCATCAGATGTCGACGTTTTAAGGTCCCAGAAAGCTATTCTGACTCTTCCCGGATGGACGTCCGTGCGTATGTGTGTGTGTGTGTGAACTTTTTTTTGTCCGACGATATCTTTGGAATGAATCAACCAATTTGACCGTAATTGGTGGCAATCGAAAAGGCTCACCAAAACTTAGACTTGATTAGATTTTAGGGTAGATCGGTCATGTAGTTTACGAGTTATACGAAGAATAAAAATAAAATTTTTTTTTTGTTTTTGGTTTTTAGCGTAGAACTTATAAACCACTTGCCCGATTCCCCTCCAAATCTAATCAATTGTAAGTTTTGCCGAGCCCTTTCGATTGCCACCACGAACGTCCAAATCAGTTCATTCCATCCAAAGTTATCGTTGGCCAAAAATTATAATTTTTCATTGAAGCTAGGTTTTACCGGCCTAACACATTTTTGAGCTCGAAAAGCTAAAAAATTTACAAGTAATAATGATTCCGAGCTCCCTCAGCTCGAAAACAGCGGAAAGTTTTGGGGCTGGCCCGCGGGGTCAGGCGGTTTTCAGATTTTTTTTTTTTAGATAAACTGATGAGCCGAAATCGTGGAGGAAGTGAGCGTACTTTTTAACTTCCCGCTAAGAAAATTGTAAGTTTTCAAAAATTCGGGAAGTTATTGGTTTCGGTCCGATTTACGAAAATCGAATTTCCATCAGATGTCGACGTTTTGAGGTCCTAGGAAGCTATTGTGACTAATTTCAAGATGATGTCCGAGTGTATGTATGTATGTATGTACGTACGTACGTACGTATGTAAATACCTGTATCTTTTGAATGGATGAACCGATTTTGAACTTTAAGGTGTCATTCGACGCGGATTGTCAATATTTTAAAGCCGAGAGAAAAGTGAGCTTGATCGTTAGGGCTTGTTCAGAGATATTCCAAAAATAAAGTTTTTTCAAAAATGTTTTTTTTGGATAACTTTTAATGTGCTCGATGGATTAATTCCAAAATGGACTGGGCTCTAGAGCTTTATAAGCTGCGTTGAATGCCACCTCAACCATCAAAATCGGTTCATTCGTTCAAAAGAAACCGTTGTCGGAAGAATTAAAAAAAAAAAATTTTTTTATTTTTCCTGAAATATCTCAAAAACGACTCGATAAATCGAATCCAAAATTTGATCAGCTTTAGAACTTGACAAAACGCGTCGATTGCCGCCTCAACCATCAAAATCGGTTAATTCGTTCGCGAGATATCGTGGGAGAAAGAAATGCTAAAAAATGGTTTTTTACAAAACAATGGCATACAAAAGTATTTGCGAGCTCGAAGAGCTCGAAAATGTATTCACAATAGTGTTTTCAAGCTCAACGAGCTCGAAAACAGCGGGAAGTTTTGGGGCTGGCCCGCAGGGTCAACTGACAGACCGATTTTTTTTTAAGGTGAATGTCTTCAGAGCGGCACAGCTTACGTTGTAATAAAGATTTATATTTGAAATTTCTCGCATACTCTTGAAATATTAATAAATAAATGAAAAAAAAACTCGGAATTCTATCTTCTCATTGGTCATAAAAAAAAATCCTCAAAAAACACTAAAAAATAGGCCGCCACACGGGGGAACTCCCTTAAGTTCCTCATGTTGCCCTCTACCCTCTCTCTTTTTCTTCTCTTCATACATAGAAACGATAATTTTTTTCCAGAAGTAGGACCCTGCACCTTATGAGTGTTCATGTTACCCCTTTGCGATGGTTATTATCTCTTAGAATTTATTTAATCCTATCATCTAAATAGTTCACTCGTTAGATCGAGAATTGGTTGTGACTATTATAGCATATGTGTGATGATAAGTAACATTTAATTCCAACTTTGTTGAATTGCATGATGTCATATATGCCTCTTTCCTTACTACGTTCTTGTTCCTATCCTTGGCTTGTTTATGCTAATAATAGTCTACTTAAGTATAAACATATACTGTCGAGTATTTATCAGTCAGTGGTGGTCACGACACAAACGCGTCAACACGTGCTGCATATCACATCAAGTAATCACTTAATTCATGTTATTTGTTTATCCGCGTCAGAGCAATTAATTAGGGAAAACAATGTTGGGCATGAGTAATTTTGTTATTTTATTACTTTGCGGCTTGATACTTTTTATTGTTGAGGCAAAAAAAGCGGAGTATATTATTGAGAATGATCCTGAAAATCCTGAAGTAACGAGCCCGCTGGGAAAAATCAGAGGATCACTTATGAAAACGCGATTGGGCAAAACCATTTATTCGTTTCGTGGTATCAGGTATGGCGAGCCACCAGTTGGTCAGCTGCGATTTAAAGTAAGTGATTATTTATAATTTAGATTGTTGACACTCGCTAAAGCTACTGAAGATAATGATCGAGAGAAATGTTTTATTTGATAGCAAGCAGAGCCAGTGAGACCTTGGAACGATACATTTGACGCCTCGAAAGAGGGACCATCCTGTGGCTGGCCGGATTCAGAGTTCCAATCAGAAGACTGTCTTCGTCTTAACATCTACACCACCGAGGTATGCAGCTAACCTTCGACTGTTAGAATAAGCCCTAAGTGATCAGTTTTTTAGCTTCCAGAAGCAGATTCTGCACCCCGACCAGTGATAGTCTTCTTCCATCCTGGTGGATTTTACTCAGTCTCTGGCCAGAGTAATTTTTCTGGACCTCAATATTACCTTGATCAAGACATCGTCCTAGTTACCTGTAACTACAGGTTATCATCACTGGGATTCATCAGCACTGGGGATAGTCAAGCTCCAGGAAATCTTGGTCTCAAGGATCAGGTAGAGGTACTCCGGTTCATACAGAAGAATATCCGTAGCTTCAACGGTGATCCAGACAGTGTCACCATCACAGGGTACAGCGCCGGTGGGTGGAGCGTCTCACTCCATCTAGTATCTCCAATGTCCAAAGGTCTGTTTCATCGGGCCATCTCCATGTCTGGATCAGTTACCTACCAGAATCCTCTTCCACTCCATCAAAAAGATCTCGCTGAAATGCAAGCACGTTTGCTCGATTGTCCAACCGACTCAACTAGCAGTATGCTGGACTGTCTGAGAACTAAAACTTTCGAAGATATCACTGGGACAGTATGGAGCTTCTTTGAATGGCATGGAGATCCTATCTTTGTCTGGCTTCCAGTTATTGAACCAGATGTTCCAGGCATTGAACGCTTCCTTACCGAGCAACCAATTGAGTCGATCAAACAAGGAAAGTTTCACGCCGTGCCTTACATTGCAGGAATCACCAAAGACGAATTTGGTGGTGCTGTTGTCGGTAAACTATTCAGTACTTCTTACTCAGTTATCAGCTTTCTTACTTAACTTTTCTGGGCCCTAGAACCAATTGAGCAATCCCAGAACGGTAGCACAGCAATTTTCGATGATTTGAACGCCAATTGGACTAAAATCGCCCCCATCAGTTTCCTCTATGAACGAGATACACCCAGATCCTTAGAAATCAGTCAAGAGTTAAAACACTTCTATCTCCACGATCAACCTGCTGGTCCAGACAATTACAAAGGAGTTGCAGAGGTAAGTCTATACTCCTTATTACTGCAGTACACGAGTAATTGTACTTTAATTTTTTTTCATAACAAGTTTAATGTAATTTTGATTGTCAGCTCTACGCCGACAGTGTCATTGGCTTCAGCGCCCACCGATTAGTTAACCTATTGGCCAAGTATTCAGCGGAACCTGTTTATTACTATAAGTTCTCTTATCAAGGTCGTTATAGTCATGTTACATGGGCCGATAAGAAACCATATGGTAATAAGTAAAAATTATATCAGGTTTGATTTATGAATCTGCATTAACCCAAGCATCAAAGAAGCCATTGAACTATTCGGTTGAAGAAAAAGTACTAGTCGTTATAAATCGACCAGTTTGAATCATCATGACCTTGTACTAGGTCATGGTCGAAATAGAAAATGAAAAATTGCTTAGATTAATGCGGATTCTGAAGTGACAAATTTTAAATGGTACGATAAGTTTTGTTTTCCTGTTTTAGGAGTGGTGCATCATGATGACTTACTCTACCTGTTCTACGTGAATTTTTTTCCCTATTTTGAAGCGGACGCACCTGAAATCCCAACAGTAAGACGTATGACTTCAATGTGGGCCAATTTCGCCCACACTGGACAACCCATTCCCGTTGGCAACGATGACTTTTTGAATGTCACCTGGACCCCTTTTACGCGGGAAAATCAAGCATATCTTGAAATAAATGATGATCTTGTTATGAAACATAATTTGTATTCTGATAGAATGAACGAATGGGAAAAACTATTTCCTATTGATTATTAAATTTGTTATTTTATTTTGTTTAAGATGTTCTGAATAAAACAAAATTTTTTGCCAAAAAGGCGGACCGTAGTTGTTTACTTTTAAATAAACTGATGTAAGATTTCTATAAGTATTATTAAATATTAACATTCTAGCCAAATTATAAAAAAGCCAAAATAAGTAAAAATACCTTGACATCCGATTACTAGCTGTAATGATTAAAAATAATCAGTGTGCAGATAAAAAAATTAATCAAACATAGACGATAAGTAATGTTATGAAAACATAAATATTTTATTTTCATTAGTCATTTCTCATCATCAAAGTAATTCATCTCATATAAAAACAAGTCATAAGAAAGGGGGGGAGATACTTTTTTTTTCACAAAACCAAATTCAAAATAATGCTCAATTTTATTTACAAAAGTGATTTTGGAATGTTTCAAAAACATTTTTAAAAAATCAATCTTTTCTATAGAACTATGGAGGTATTCAATTGTGCCTCCCTATCTTGTTTCACCTTTTTTTTCCTTCTTTTAATTAAGTTTATAGATAAAATACCCATTTAAAGTGTAACCGCAACGAATTATCTGTAATCGAAAATTTCCGCGAAAAACTTAAAAATGTAATTATAATAAATAAATTATTTAAAAATGATAAACGTATTATTTATTGTAAAGAAGAGTCAGAAAAACCCGAGAATCGTCTAATAGATTCTCAGAACATGAGGAAAAACATCGATACATAAATTGTTAGTTTGACATTAAACATGGTCAGCAATAAGGAAAGTATTCTAGTTGCGGTTGAATTCGAAGAAAAAAATTTTATTTTATAAACACTAAGAACTTAATTTATATACAACTGGATAAACAAATAAAATAACAAAGTCGTAATCTTTTAATAATGTATTTTAAATACGGGAATCAAGTTATAAGAGTAAAAAAAAACCACTCGAGGTTATCTAATAATAGAGGATTACTGCTATATAGTTGAACGTTCTGATAAGTTCATATCAAGTATTTGTGTGTATTTAAGTAAGTGCCAGCAGTTGTCTTGAATGCGTTCAATTTATATGAAATATTCATGGTACGTCTTTAACGACGTCATTATTTTTTTTACTTGACACTCCCCCAGACTATAAAGTCGGACAATTGGATGTTTATCAACCAGTTGTGGTTAGATCACAGAAGCGTCTACATTTCCTTTATTTACGCAGCTTAATAATAATTGATCATTAGTATTAGCTGGTAATTTATTTATCAAAGTAGCGACAATTGAATGAGGTCAATGATGGCGGGCATTGGTAACGTGATTGTTCTATTCTTATGGGGCTTGACTATTTTCGCCGCAGAAGCCGGAAATTGGGGTCATTATTATGTAACTGAAAGTGGCCCAGATAACCCGGAAGTGACGACTCCAATGGGAAAAATAAAAGGGTCGATTATGACATCGCGATTGGGCAAAGATATTTATGCGTTTCGCGGTATCAGATACGGGGAGCCACCAGTGGGACAGCAGCGATTTAAAGTGAGTAATTGTTTATTGCTTTGATTGTTGTTGCTTGCTGAAGATGCGAACAGACATGATAAGATGTTTTGATTCATTAAATAGCAAGCAGAGCCGGTGAAGCCTTGGAACGGTACATTGGATGCGACAGAAGAAGGTCCATCGTGCGGTTGGGCAAAATCTAAATTTCAATCTGAAGATTGTCTCCGTCTTAATATTTATACTACGAAGGTACGCCTCGAGACTTCAAATATCGTAGTATGTCTTGAATGAATGGTTTTTTTAGCTTCCAGAACCAGGTTCAGCGCCCCGTCCCGTAATTGTCTTCTTCCATCCCGGAGGATTTTGGTCCCTGTCGGGCCAAAGTTATGTTTATGGACCTGAGTATTATTTAGACCAAGATATTGTCCTAGTTACCTGTAACTACAGAATAGCAGCTCTAGGATTCCTCAGCACTGGAGATAGTTTGGCTCCAGGGAACCTTGGTTTCAAGGATCAAGTAGAAGTACTTCGGTTCGTACAGAAAAATATCCGTAGCTTCAACGGTGATCCAGACAGTGTTACTATAAGTGGCCAAAGCGCGGGTGCATGGAGTGCTTCACTCCACCTGGTGTCTCCAATGTCCAAAGGACTCTTCCATCGCGCTATCTCTCAGTCTGGAGGATCAACCTATCAAAACCCCTTTCCACCTCATCAGAAAGATCTCGCTAAGAAGCTTGCTTCCTTACTAAATTGTCCAACAGATGCTACCGGCAGTATGTTGATTTGTTTGAAAACAAAATCCTTTGAAGACATCGTAGGAACTCTACCTAAATTCTTTGAATGGTACGGAGACCCTATTCTAGTCTGGACTCCAGTGATTGAACCAGATGTTCCTGGCGTTGAGCGCTTCCTCACTGACCAACCGGTTGAGTTGATAAAACAAGGAAGGTTCCACCAAGTTCCCTACATCGCAGGAATCGCCAAGGACGAATTCGCCGGCGTTGTCATTGGTAAGTTACCATTATTTTAGTCTGACATTATTCACAGCAGTTTCACAATTTTTTTCATTGGTCCAGGCCCAGTCGAAGAAGCCAAAAAGAATAATACATCGGTATTTGATGATTACAACGCCAACTGGACTAGAATTGCCCCCATTAGCTTTCTCTATGAGCGAGGAACGGAAAGGTCTCAACAAATTAGTGAAGCTTTGAGACAATTCTATTTCAAGGGAAAACCCATTAGTCTAGATAATTATAGAAGACTCGGTGAGGTAAATAAACTACTTAATATATTTTGCAGTCAACTATAATTTAGAATCGTTACAATAAAGTAAATAACAACGGAAAAAGCCAAACATAATAGCCGCAGGTCAATCAACGTCGATGAGTAATTTCTATTTTTGTTATCATAACAAGTTCAATGTTCGAATTTTTATTGTTATTAGCTCTACGCAGACAGTGTAACTATCTACGGCGTACACCGATTAATAAACCTGCTTGGCAAACACTCGACCAAACCTGTTTATTATTACAACTTCGCTTATCAAGGTCGTTATAGTCTCGCCACATGGCCTGACGGAAAACCATACGGTAAAAAAATATAATTACTCATCCTTTCGTTGAACTATACTTGAACATAATTAATTATGTTTTTTTCTTCTCAGGAGTTGTTCACGAAGACGATTTGCTTTACTTTTTCAAAAAAGACGGTTTTCCTTATTTCGAAACCAGTGATCCAGAATTCCCTACCGTGAGACGTATGACTTCGATGTGGGCCAACTTTGCACGCACTGGAGAACCTATTCCTGCTGGCAATCCAGACTTTACTAACGTCGTCTGGACTCCTTTCACAAGGGAAAACCAATTGTATCTTGAAATCGGTAATGACCTTGTCATGAAGCAGAATTTATATTCCGATAGAATGAATGAATGGGACAGACTATTTCCTATTGAATATTGAACCAATTAAGATAATCTACAGTATTACATAAAATAAATATAAGTGAATATTAATGTATGTTACATTATTATTCGTAAATATTTCTTATATTTTGATAACTTCTATAAAAATAAATACAATTGTTGTTGCAAACTGATAAATCTATTGTTTTAATTAATTTATGTTAGTGTGCTTAACCTCTACCTAACACCTACTACATGAATAAAAATAGTTGGTAGGTGCTACTGATTAGCGATTGGTAGCTGCACCTGATTTTTTCTGGTAGCAGCCACAGATTATTTTTCGGTATTTCCTACTGATTATTTTGGTAACTGCTACCGAGAAATAATCGGTAGTGATCACAGAAACAATAATTGGTAGCTGCCATTGATTAGCAGTCGGTAGCTGCACCTGGTTTTTCCGGTAGCAGCTAACGATTATTTTTCAGTTTTTCTTACTGATTATTTTGGTAACTGCTACTGAAAAATAATCGGTATCAACACCGAAAAAATATCGGTAGAAACCGATTAACATTCCAGTAGCTGCTATCGATTTCATTTCCCATGTATTACTATTATCCAAAGATGTTTATCCTTCACTTCTTAACTACTTTAAATACACCAATTTTTCTTCATAAACATATCTTTTATACTTTACCAATGTTTATTATGAAAAATATTTTTTTTTTCTGAGACACAATTATCTCCCGGCATAAAATTATACAAAGGCAATTTTTGGGCTACAAAGATTATTTTTGTATATATTATAAGTGTCCATTTTACTGGGGATGGTCAGTTGTACCCAGAGTGGTCCAATTTGCCCCGATAAAACATTAGTGAGTCTCAATGCGGTCAATCTCAGTCATATTAAAAATCCTTAAAATCAAATTTGAATTCACATTTAAACTTAGGTTTGTATTTCTGATGATAAGTACAGTTATCAGCTGATTAGTCTATACGTTGGCAGATGGCAGCGCATGTAAGGTTTTAAAATTGAATTGTTGACACTAAAGAACGAGAAGTTAAGGCGCAAAACGGCTGATGACGTTACATTATCATTGATGATTCCAAGTTTAAATATTATCTAGATTGTAGGCGATTAAATTAGTGTGCTGAGTAGTATATAAGAATGCAATAAAAGATATAGAAGCATATATGAATAAGGAAAACAAGTTATTGATTCTAAATTCTAATGTTTTCTACGAAGAATGGCAAACCTCAATTATATCGCACGATGAGTAATAAAAGATATTTTTACTTAGAAAATAACTACGAGCCAGTCATTTACAACAACTGCGCAATACAATTGATTAGTCAGTTATGATAAAAATACGGAAGCGTCTATATGAATTGCTAAATAAATTAAACAGCTAAAAGTCAGTTGATCATTGCTACTGGCTACTTATTGCGTTGAGTGAAAGTTATTGACTAACGTTCAAAATGAATATGAGTGCGAACTGTGATACTGAGGATATTCCACCAAATCCAGAAGTGACGACTCCATTGGGAAAAATCAGAGGATCAGTTTTGAAAACGCGATTAGGCAAAAATATTTATTCTTTTCGAGGTATCAGGTACGGAGAGCCACCAGTTGGACAACTACGTTTTAAGGTAATGGCTAAATGTATGTTTAGATTATCGACGTTCGTCAAAGCTAATAAATGTAGATACTAATAGATCTTTAATTTGATAGCAAGCAGTGCCGGTAAAACCGTGGAACGATACATTCGACGCAACACAAGAGGGTCCATCTTGCGGCTGGACGAAATTTGGGCTTCAATCAGAAGACTGCCTTCGTCTTAACATCTACACCACCAAGGTACGCATCAAGCCATCGAATATTCAAATTCAATTTTCCAGAAAACGTGTCTTTAGCTTCCAGAAGCCGATTCCGTACCCCGTCCAGTCATAGTCTTCTTTCATCCTGGTGGTTTTTATGGTGGTTCTGGCCAGAGCACTTACTCTGGGCCTAAGTATTACCTTGACCAGGACATCGTTCTAGTTACCTGCAACTACAGATTAGCATCTTTGGGATTCCTAAGTACTGGAGATAGTCTAGCTCCAGGAAATATTGGTCTCAAGGATCAGGTAGAGGTACTTCGATTCGTACAGAAGAATATCCGTTGCTTCAACGGTGATCCAGATTGTGTTACTATCTCAGGTCACAGCGCAGGTGGATGGAGTGTCTCTCTTCATCTAGTATCTCCAATGTCCAAAGGTCTCTTCCATCGCGCGATCTCCATGTCTGGAGCAGCTACCTACCAGAACCCTCTTCCACTCCATCAAAAAGATCTCGCTGAGAAGCAGGCACGTTTGCTCGATTGTCCAACCGACTCAACTAGCAGTATGCTGGACTGTCTGAGAACTAAAACTTTTGAAGAAATCAGTGGAAGCTTATCAAAGTTCTTCGAATGGCACGGAGATCCTATTCTAGTCTGGTCTCCGGTAGTGGAACCAGATATACCGGGTGTCGAACGCTTTCTTACCGATCAACCAGTAAATTTAATCAAACAAGGAAAGTTCCATCAAGTTCCCTATATCGCAGGAATCACCAAAGATGAATTCGCTGGCGTAGTTGTTAGTAAGTTATCATATGGGCTAGATCTATATAAAGCTTTCTTACATTATCTTCGGGATTTCAGGACTAATTGAAGAATCTACGAATGGCAACAATGAAATATTCGATGACATCAATGCTAATTGGACAAAAATTGCACCAATAAGTTTCCTCTACGAACGGGACACTACTAAGTCTCTATCAATCAGTCAAAGCTTACGACAGTTTTATCTCAAAGGCAAACCCGCTGGAATTGATAATTATAAAGGACTGGGTGAGGTAAACTAATAAATCAATTTTTTTGCGACATAAAAATCTAGTCATTGAAATCAAATTAACAAAACAATACAGATATAATTAATTTTGACGCGTCATTCATAATATCACCAGCAAAACAAGTTTGAGTACCGAATTTATATTGTTAGCTGTATGCGGATGGCGTAACTATCTACGGCGTGCACCGATTGATGAACCTGCTCGGCAAATACTCGACTAAACCTGTTTATTACTACAAATTCTCTTATCAAGGTCGTTACAGTCACGCTACATGGTCCGATAAAAAACCTTACGGTAATATAATACAATCATGTATCCTGTTGTTGTTAAATAGTTAATAATGATAAGTTTATTTTATTAGGAGTCGTTCATCATGACGAATTACTTTACTTCTTCAATAATGGCTTCTTTCCTTACTTCGAAGCTGACGCTCCTGAAATCCCAACAGTAAGACGTATGACTTCAATGTGGGCCAATTTCGCACGCACAGGAGAACCCATTCCTGTTGGCAACGATGACTTTTTGAATGTCACCTGGACACCTTTTACGCGGGAAAATCAAGCATATCTTGAAATAAATGATGATCTGGTCATGAAACAAAATTTATATACTGATAGGATGAATGAATGGGACAAATTGTTTCCCATTGAATATTAACTCTATCGAAAAAATTCTTATGGGAATCTAGGCTAGATTCCTAAGTGGGTTCCCACATGGCGTTATCGGAGGGATTTCCATATGGTTTCCTATAGGAATCCAGTATAATTCTATCATGGGTTTTTATGGGAATCCACACCATGCCAAATCCATATGAAAATTTCACATCAATTCCTATGTGAATTTTAACATCGATTTCCCTCTGGGAATCCAGGTACCCATGGTTTCCTACTTAGATTCTCATATAAATCCATACACTCCTATAACAATTCCCAGGGATTCTTACATAAATCCATATATTTCTGTATGGATTTCTATAGGTTCTTATGCAATCCCACATGGACTCTATTTGATAGGGCATACACTCCTATATTAATTCCCATGGATACTTACACAAATCAATACTTTCGTATATGGATTCCTATGGGGTCTCATGTAATCCCATATAGATTTTTTTGGTAAGGAATCTATAAAAAATAATTATAAAAAAATTGTATAAGATGAATTATAATAAAACAAATCCTCTTTCCTTTAACATTTTTTTTAATATCAACCAGTGCTGACGATAAATTAGAGAACATAATTGTTGGTTTTTACGTCCCGATAAGAATTTATATATCACCAAGACAAGCAAGAATGATAATGTGATATATACATAAATTATACTTCTACGTAAAATGTTATTGTTATTTAGACTTTTTCCTTATAGTGACCTCACTATATAAACATTGCTGATGAGTAATTTTAATCAGTGTCAATTGAAACTTGAGTTTTAACTGTTCTCTAAGTAATGAGACTCTTCATTTTGTTTGTCACTTTGTGCGCTGCAGAAAATATGAATCATCCCGAACTCTCGATATCACTGGGAAAGGTAAAGGGTTCGATGATGCGAACACGACTAAATAAAGATATATATGCATTTCGAGGGCTGCGTTATGCGGAATCTCCTGTTGGAAAACGACGTTTCGGAGTAAGTCAATAATGTATTTTCTGCTAAGTTTTCTGTTAAATGATATTCATTGTAAGGTCGCGGTACCTGCTAAAGCTTGGGAAGGAGTTTTTGATGCTTCTGAAGAAGGTCCATCATGTCCAAGAGTAGGTGGCCAATCACCACAAGACGATTGTTTATGCGTCAATGTTTATACGAAAAAGGTATTTTTATTTGTTTATGAGAATTTTAAAGGATTTGCTATTTGTGGGGTCAAACATCTAGTGAATTACTTTTGGTATCCCAAGAACTAATTAAAACATGGAAATTGCTGATATTTAAAAGTCATCTATATATCTACAGATTCCAACATCAGGGGAAAATTGTACCAAAAGTCCGGTAATAGTATTCTTCCACCCTGGAGGATTCTATGGATTTTCAGGTCAAAGTTATTTATTTGGACCTCAATATCTACTGGACGAAGATGTTGTTTTGGTAACAGTTAACTTTCGGTTGGGCGCCATAGGCTTTACTGCTACTGGAGACGAAGAATTTCCAGGAAATTTAGGGCTGAAGGACCAGGTCCAAGCATTGCGTTGGGTGCAACAGAATATAGCAGCTTTCAATGGTGATCCAAACTGCGTAACGATTGTTGGTTATAGTGCAGGATCTTGGAGCACTGCACTCCATATGCTGTCACCAATGTCACGTGGTCTCTTTCACCGCGTGGTTTCTATGAGTGGATCTCCGACCAAGGGCGAAAAACTTCAGTATCAGCAAGTTGACATCGCCGAAAAACAAGCCCGACTTGTCGATTGTCCTTCTGAAAATTCCAAAGTTATGCGCGAGTGTTTTGAAACCGTCCCAGGGGATAAAATGGCAGCGACTGTGAACAATTTTACTGAGTGGCACGGTGATCCAATTCGTTACTGGTCACCGGTAGTGGAACCTGATATCCCAGGACTCGAGAGGTTTATCGTCGATCAGCCGATTGATATTATTAGACGTGGTGATTTTCATAAAGTGCCTTTTATGGCTGGATCTACTTTGGATGAATTTGGTTCCCGAGTTAGAAGTAAGTTGTGTTTAGTAAATTATATTTGAAAGTCTAAGATTTTTTAATTTGTAGCTGCAGTGACTGAAGCCCGGAATGGGAATAATTCAATTTTTGAAGACTTGAATGATAATTGGAATCACATTGCACCAATAGCCTTCCAATATGAACGCGATACCATAAGATCTAAGCAAATAAGTCAAGAGTTACGAGATTTTTACTTTAAAAATGAGAAAATTGGCTTACAGAATTGGCCAGCACTTGCTCATGTAATTATTGCAAATTAAAGTCAACCCTACCAGAAAAATCCAAATGGGATTGCATGGGAACCTATAAGAATCCATACTAGCTTTACATATTGATTTGGCATTGTGTGGATTCCCATAAGAACCTATATCAGGGTCTTTTTTGGATTTATATAGATAACTATATAGGAATCCATCGAAAAATGCCATGTGGAAACCCACATAGAAATCTAGGCTGGACTCCCATATAGATTTTGACATAGTGCAGGTTTCCATGGGAAATCGAGGTAAAAATCACATAGAAATCCACAATAGATTCTTATGTGGATTTGGTATAGTGTGAATTCCTATAGAAACCCATGTCAGAATCTATATTGGGACTTATGCTAGATTTCTATAGGGAACTATATGGGAATCCATCTAAACGCCATGTGGGTCACATATGAATATAGACGCGATTTCTATATGGATTTTTTTCATAGGGAACGATTGATTCGTCATCATGACATCATATCATCTTTCTGTCACAGTTATATGGAGACGCTATAGTATCCTTCCCAATACATCGCCTGGTTGATCTAGTCTCCAAACACTCGGACCAGCCAGTTTATTATTATCATTTCGTTTATCAAGGGCGTTTTAGCTGGAACACTTGGGATGATACCAAAAAACCATTTGGTAGGTTTAAATTGATCTCTCATTTTGTAAACCTAAGAATTCCTCAATTGGGTATTGGACGCTCAGAGCTTACTTTATTTTATCAGCATAATATTCCCATGACCAATTTATTTCAGGTGTTGTCCATCACGACGATTTGATGTATCTATTCTACATGAAACGATTCTTTCCATTTTTTGAGCCAAATGCACCGGAAATACCAACTGTCGAACATATGACAGCCATGTGGGCGAGTTTTGCTAAAACTGGTAATCCCATTCCGAAAAACAACCGACTGTTTCAAGATGTCACTTGGGAACCATTTCAACCCGAAATTAAACAATATCTGGAAATTAATAGTACATTGACTATGAAGTATAATCTTAATGCCGAAAGAATGGAAGCTTTTGAAAGAATTTTCCCATTATCACCTCTACAAAAATACTAAACAGAATTTTCTACGAACCGACTTGACCCTTTCCCTTACGCTAATACGAAAATATCGCACTTCCTGAAGTACCTTGAGGATCACGCCGACGGACTCACTAGCCCTACGTTCAAAACATAACGCAGCCGTCTACCTAATTCGAAGGCGAGTGTGACGAACACGCGAATTAGAAATTTCCACCACACCTGCAACGGAAAGTTTGGATCTCTGTCATGGGTTTAGGAAAATTTCACGCATGCACGTTTTTATTTGATTTGATTTCCGATAAGATGGAAGCGCAACTTTCTTCTCGTTATAGAACAAAAATTTTAACTTTCCTCGCAGGTGCAGCGAACAATACTTAACCCCCCCTATTTTGAAGATCATATTCAAGATATCTGCTTTAATAAAGTGAAATTTTTTAATCATCAAATATTTTTATTAAACTTTCTAAATAAATAAACGAACCAGAATATAAAACTTTCTAAATAAATAGACCATTATAAAATAATATAAATTTTAAATTAAAACAAAAACTTATATTTTAGGATCTGAAGGTTGTAGTTTAACAAGAGATTCACTCAGTTCCCAGAACTTTTTGCCCTTCGCTGGATCCTTAACTCCCGAGGACAATCCATATTCCTAAAAACAGTATTAGATTTGGGCACATGGCAAAAATAGAAAAAAATTGGATTACTTCTTATAAAATTTACCTTGCAGTCCAAGAAGTACTTTCCGCTAACTCCTTCGAGTTCTTCAGAAACCGCTAGATGGATCGTCGTCTGCGCTCCTTGTTTAGGAGTCTTGAAGAATCCACGGATTATGATGTTCAGTCCCCAGGACAAGGGTGCCGGGACACTTCGCCAAATTCCGCTAATTCCAACAGAATAGGTTCCAAATTATCAACCCGTGACAGAAAAATTTATCGTTATCAAGCGTTAAAATTAACTACCTGTCAATCAGACCCGGATGCAGACAATTAACAGTGACTCCAGTTCCTTCCAGGCGTCGTGCCAATTCGAGGGTGAATACAATGTTTGCATACTTTGAAACGTAATACAAGTACGCTGGGATTGTTGTTACCGGGTTCAAATTCTCTAAATTAAGAGTAGCAAGGCGATATAACTCCGATGCGACGATTACGATCCTTGATGGTTTTGAACGCTTCAATAAGTCTGGACAGTTTTAAATCAAAATTTATTGCTACGGTTATTTTCGAAGGGTCCCAAGCAGCCAAAGCGGCAAATTTCTAACTAAGCTACTTAAGAAGTCAGGACACCCTTGCGGAAAAAAACTAATGAATACTATTGAAATTTCATTAGTGTTTTGTTAGTGATCATTACTGACCATTAGTACTCTGACTAATGAATCTTCAAACACTATTGGATGTGATTAGTGTTGGATAGCGTTGTATTAGTATTCATTCCCTGGCGGATTTGAATCACGATGAAAACACCGTGGAAGTGTAAACACCGTGGATCCACCACTGGGTACACGGTGGCTTTGTGCCATTCCACCACCGTGGGTTCACGATGTAATCACCGTTGTCCTACTGTGAAACCGATTTTCTGGGTACACCGTAGAACCACGGTGGCAACACCTTGTAATCTCGGTGGTAAAATGGCACAATCCCACCGTGTTTCCACCATGATTCAAAACCGCCAGGGTTAGTTGGAGTGCTAATGGATCTTGTAATACTATTGGAAGTGATTAGTTTTGAATAATGTTCTATTAGTGTTCATGAGTAATCCGAATAGCTGGTACTACTCTACTGTGAAATTCAAATTAATGATACTAAGCACAGTAATGACACTAAACGAACTAATGGCACTAAAAGCACTCATGACACTAAACCATCAGTGCGCAAAAAAACTAAAGCATTAGTGTTTCTCATTAGTGCTGATTAGTTTTTTCCGTAAGGGCATGACCACCTTGACCGTAGGGTGACCTGAAGAACTAGGACTGGAGCAGTTACCTATTAGTAAATGAGTCAGCAAAAATGGCCCATACTGATTGGTCGCCATGGTCATTTCTAGTCCATCATCAGTTACTTTTTTTCTGAAGGTCTCAGCTGTTCCTGCGTTGTGGATCAAAACATCTAACCGTGACTCTTCGCGGTTTATTTGAGCAGCAAAATCGCGGACTGATTTTAATGATGAAAGGTCTAGATGCTTGACTACTATGTTGTTGTTTCCGGTTTCTCTGATTAGTTCATCTAGTTTGGGTTGGAAATCAGACATTAACTTGACTTTTAGACATAAAGTAGTCGATTAGTTCGCTGATAAACGATTAACAAAGTTTTCTAAGTGAATTTTAATCGTTCCAGAATTCTCTAAAATTTTCCATAAGCTGTTTTGGGCATTTCAAAAAATTTAGCAATTTTTTTTTTTCTCGGAAACAATTCCAAAAGTTTAGATATAAAAATACGCCAGTCAAAATTAGAACACTTAATATTAACATTAAGGGGTTCCACATTGCAATTTTCTATTTTCCATAACATGGAAAAAACTTCTTCTGCTTCTGATTTGTATAACTAGTTAACGATGCGTGGTTGGAAAAATTTGCAGACTTAATTCCGTAAGAAAGTGAATGCTCTATAAAAAAAAGTCTTTTATCATTTTTTGATAAATCCAACTGTTCAAAAGTTGTTAAAAGATTTATAGACAAATTTCGAGATCTTTTTACTTTTCCGGCGAAACTATACAACTTATCACAAAATGTCGTAGAATCTTTTTTTGTAGATAAATTTAGTCCCTAGCAATTATTTCGAATGAATTTTTTTAAATTCCGCATTTTTTTCCAGTTGTTTTCATTGTAATATCAAGCTCTTGAAATCGATCAGAATACTACTTTTTTTCGAGACCTTGACATTAAAATGAAAATACCTAGAAAACGCTGCAGAATTTGGAAAAACGTTATTCGAAATAATTTGTAGACAAGAAAATTGTCTACAGAAAAGATTCTATGATATTTTGTAATAAGTCTGATAGTTTCGCCGGAAAAGTAAAAAGATCTCAAAATTTACTATCAATTTGACTTCAAGTTCAAATATCTTTTGAACGGATGGTCTTATCAAAAAATGATAAGATACTTTTTTGTAGAGAATTCAATCCTCTATAAGACCATGCCAGCAAATTTTCCCTACGACGCATCGTCAGCTCGTTATAGAATCATAAGATGTAAAAAAATGTTTCCATGTTATTCTTATGGGAAATAGAAAGGTGCGATGCAGAACCTCTCAATGTTAATATTCAGAGATCTAATTTTCACAGGCGTATTTTTATGTCTGAATAAAACTTTTGAACCTGTTTCCGAGGAAAAAAATTGTTTTTTTTTTCGAAACGCTCTAATCTGAATAGATTAGGGTGCTTCGTTTCGAGCGAAAGTTTGTTTTTCGTTGCTCACTAAGCAAAATATTATTTTTTATGCTAAAACAAAAATTCCTGCCAAGTTTGAGCTCTTAATTTCAATCCTCAATACTTTACATTTGATTTCAAAGATTTCCCATTTGAAATACACGTAAATTAAATTACTTTTTTTTTAAGTTTCTAATACTCAGTTGCATTTTATGATATCAAAGCTTCGTTTGTCGCAATTTGTAGGGAACTTAGTGTTCTTCAAAAGTGCCTATAGTAACTTAGCTGTTATTCAAGCGGTTTCACTTGTGTCCGTTGCGGGAGTCATTTTTCCTATGAAACTGACATTTATCGGCTTGCAGAACGTAAACCAATGGAAGTGCACTAAAAACATTCAGGAGAATTTTGTAGGAAATTTTATTCCCTTCAAAAAAAGTCCTATGAGTCAAGTCGCTAAAGTCTATAGTTTCCAAGTTATAATCATTTTAATAATTTGAAAAATACAATATCAAAAATTATAATTGATATTTTATTTTTCAAACTATTAAAATTACTATAGTTCAGAAACTATGGACTTTAGCGACTTGACTCATAGGACCTTTTTTGAAGGGAATAAAATTTCCTATAAAATTTTCATTAGCATTTTTAGTGTACTTTCATTGGTTTACGTTCTGCAAGCCGATGAATGTCAGTTTAATAGGAAAAATGACTTCCGCAACGGACACAAGTGAAACCGCTTGAATAACAGCAAATTTACTATGGACACTTTTGAAGAACACTAAGTTCTCTACAAATTGCGACAAACGGCGCTTTGATATCATAAAATGCCGCTGAGTATTAGAAACTTAAAAAAAAAGTAATCTGATTTACGTGTATTTTAAATGGGAAATCTTTGAAATCAAATGGAAAGTATTTAGGATTGAAATTAAAAGCTCAAACTTGGCAGGAATTTTTTTTTTAGCATAAAAAATAATATTTTGTTTGATGAGCAACGAAAAATAAACTTTCGCCCGAAACGAAGCACCCTAATAAAGATTCTTTATACATAAATTCAGTTCCGCTTTATGCAAATAATTTTGAATCCTAAAAAAAAATTTCTCGAGTCCAATGAACTATGAATATTAATACAGAGAACCTCATGAATATCAATAAATCATAACAAATAAAAAGACAATAAATTATATAATAAAAATAAACTATTATTCAATTCGACTTAATGAATAAATTATCATAAATAAATAATAAATAAGTATTTATTAATTACCAAATGTATCAATACGACAAAATAGTCTTTTCCCGTATGGAAAAGCTTTATATTGTTAAAAGTATATAACAAAATATATGGTGAATATGTGATAAATATATCGCGGCAAAAATATCTATATTGAAAAATATATGTTTTTTACATATATTGGATTATATATTTATCATAATATATTTACTTGTATATAATGTTTTGTATTTTTCTATATATATTATCTCATATAATGCTCAATATATTATTATCATATATGGATAGTATATATATAATTTATAAGTATAATATAATAAACTTGATATATATATCCATATATTTTGACTCATATAATTAGTGGTATATGGTCTCTATATAATTAATTATATATGAAAGAATTTATATGATTAAATATATGGTTCGCGGTATATTGGAAATATATTTTTCCAGTATATTAAAACTTATATTTTTCGCAATATATTGAAAATTTTATTTTTTAATATACTTTTTTAATTTCTACACAATCCCACAAAAAAAAGTCAAATTTATTATTTTTTCTCTTTCTTTTTATTGACCTTATATTTACTGGCAATAACCTAAGAAAAGTAAAAAAAGTGCCATATATTTTACAATATATTGGAAACCATATATTTCGCAATATATTGGAAAACATATATAAAAAATATCAAAAATTCTATATATTAATTAATATACTACTTTCAATATAATATATCAATATAAAAAAGATATATTAAAATATATATGTAAAACATACATAAAAAGTCATATATTGATAAATATATTGATAATATATTCTACACGGAAAGAAAATTATGGCAGCGGTTCCCATAATTTTGTGAAATTTTTTCCTATACCAACATAGGAATTACGACCATAAATTATGGGAGCGGTTCCTACAATTATAGGAATGTTTCCCATAATTATAGGAATAGTTCCTATAATTATGGGAATGATACCCATAACACTATAGGAATGGTTCCTATAATTATAGGAATGGTTCCTATAATTTATAGGAATACTTTCTATAATATTATGGGAATCATTCCTATAATTTATGGGAATGGTTCCTATAATTTATAGGAACCATTCCCTTAAATTATAGGAACCATTCCCATAATATTATGGGAATGGTTCCTATAATAGTATGGGAACTATTCCCATAATATTATGGGAATGATTCCCATAATGTAATTGGAATGGTTCCTATACCATTATGGGAATCATTCCCATAATATTATGGGAATAGTTCCCATAATATTATAGGAATAGTTCCTATACCAATATAGGAACCATTCCCATAATAGTATGGGAATGATTCCCATACCATTATGGGAATGGTTCCTATAATATTATGGGAACCATTCCCATAATGGTATGGGAACCATTCCCATAATGCATGGGAAAAGTTCCCATAATTTTCTTTCCGTGTAGCAATATATTTTTTTTCAATATATTATCATATATTAATACGGCAAAAATATAAATATTATTTTATATATTGTACAATATATCACATTATAATATTCATATATTCTATCATATATGTTTTCACATATAAAGTTTTTTCATGCGGGTTATGTATACAAATATATGAATATAAAATATACCTTTTAATTTAGTAGCAGTTTGGAGATTGCGACAGGCCATTATCAATCTAGCCCCACGATGTGCTAGATCTCGCGCCGTTTCTTTTCCGATACCTGATGTGCAGCCAGTGATAATGACCGTTTTACCGTTCATTTTTTTCTTGCTCTTACAAACGCCAGTTGTTACATAGATAAATAGTTGTAGTAATGTAAAGAAGAAAATTATTGCAGCGATAATTAGTGCCAGGACAACATAACACACTAAAGATAGTGTTATTTCTATCCCCAAGACCATCATTTAACTAAAATGCAAAATGGAAAATTATATTTTATAACATTTTTATTTAAAATTCGACGGTCAAGGTGAGCGGGATTATAATAGTAATTTTTTTTGTAATCTTTAAAACAATTGGAAGAATTTAAAAAGGACTTTGCTCTTGAGTTTTATTTCAATGCTGACGTATTGAGAAATAATGCTTATTAATCATCGGAGAATAATAGTAGGGATATATATATTTATGCAGACTTTAATGTTTTATGGAAAATTTTATGACTTTATTTCGCATTGTTCATATTCATTTCGGAATTACGAACGGAAATTTTGACTAAAGGAAAAAATTTCCAAGGACTAATTTTGTAAAAAATTTTATGAGCTACAGAAAAGGGTTGATTGATATTTCTGATATTTTTAAATATTTTTGTTTTGATGTAAGTGACCTACGTTTCTGTACTGGAGTATTTTTGAGTTTTACGAGCTTGTAGAGCAGGATATGGATTTTGAGTAAAAATTGATGAAAGATTTTTTGTAGGAAATTTTAAGACCTTCCAAAAAGATTAGGATAATTTTTTTGATATTTTTTGTATTTAGGTAGATATTTTAATTCTAATTTTATTAACAATATTTTGACGAAAATTTTATTACTGAGATTTAAAAATTAGAGCTTTAATATTGACTTAAGGAAAAAATGATTTAAGACTTTTTTATAGAGAATTGTGTGGGCTACAAAAAATGTCATGAAAACTCTATCGAAATTTTTGATAGTTAACGAGATATTTGGATATTAAGGCGATTATTTAAAATTTTTGATATTCAAACTTGATTCAAGCATTGAAAGCTTCTAGATCTTGAACTACTAATTTTACAAAAAAGACATTGGTGTGTTTTCGATAGAGCATTTAATTTTCTACAAAAAAGATAAGAATAATTTTTTCCGTCTCTGTGACCTTTGACCCAAAATCTTGAATAAAAGCATTAAAGTAACAAATCACGTTTTAAGTTTCGAAAAAAAGTAAACATTTGATTTGAACCCATTATCGCTTATTCACCCGTACAAAAATTACAAATTCTCAATCTCAAGATTAAAAAAAAAATTATCATAAAAAAAAAGTTCTACTGGTCAATTCCAATTGTTTAAATAAACAAACATAAAAATATAAATAAATAAATAATACCTCGAGCATCGGATCAAATGGTTAAATTCCGTTTAAAAATACATACTATCTATTTAAAACAAAAATAATCCATCACAACTTAATTATTTATTAATTACTTAAAAAATTTAAATTTCTGCAATGAAATTTCATTCGACTCATCTGCTATGTCTTCTCCCTCATTTATACCCTCAATCCGCAGCTCGAGTATTTAAATTAAATCTCTACTATTTCGATATTTTTTAAACCAATTTTAAACTCACAATATTATCAAAACATTTTTTAGAACAATTCCATCGTTTTTATTTTATTATTATTATCGTAAACAATTTTATTATACTCGAATTAGATAAATCGAAAAATCATTAGCTATATTTCCATTTAAAAATTATACATAGTTATTATATTTAATGAATAAAAAAAAAGTACTTACATGAAAAATGAGTGTTGATGTTTACCTGCCCGTAGTTTTGATAAAACTGATGTATAATAATGTGTAATATGTTTGTACGAAAGAATAATTTTCTCTGAAGCGAGAAAAAAACTGGACATTACGGTACTCTTCACCTGTACGATTTCAAACCGTGTATCCTCATTCCCCACTTTGATTCGATTTCTCTATACTATCTAATATTTATGTATATTTGTATATTACAATATATATATGTAGAATACAGTGTACTCAATGTACTCTTGAGACGCTGTCGAGCGAGAAAGATTCTCCAACAGACTGAGACCGGTATTGAGGATTGAGCATTTTTATAATGGCAATGACCGTGACTTTGATGACGTCAGCATTAAGATCCCCCCTGTTTAGTAGCATTAAGGATATTTTTTTATTTATTTTTAATTCTCAACAGCCACTAACTAACATATTAACATCATTCTAAACCATAGAAGAAATATGGTTTTTTTTTTTTATTGCGAATCGCTGATAATATTTTTTTTGCAATTTTTTTTTTAAGATCTCGTTAAAAATTTACAAAAATAAAAAAAGTTTGTTTTTGCGTTTTAAATGGAAATTCAAGAAGATCGTTATGAAAAAGATGGAAAATTTTTCATCGTGGTTGGGAAAAAAAAATTTGGAGGGTATTGGAGGAAAAATGGATTAGGGGAGGGTGGGGCATAGCGGCCCCCCTGGGGCAAAGCGGCCCCCCTGAAATTTTGATAAAAAAAAAAAATTTTTTTTTTTTCGACTAATTACTATAAATCCGATATGTTTGCGCATTTTTACCCCTACGCATGACATTTGGGGCAAAATGGACAAGCCCAAAATTTTGAAAAAGTGATTTTTTCATATTTTTATCGTCAAATTAATGAAAAATTAGTATAATTCCACATTTCTAGCCCTACGCAAAATGGACCAGCCGAAACTTCCGAAAAAATTATTTTTTTATATTTTTCGGCCGTTTCTTTATGTAAGAGGCAAATTTGGTCACTAAAAATTTATAAAAATTAAATTTTTTTTTTTAATTGATAAATTTTTGAAATAAAGTAAAACTATAAAATTGATTTTTTTTTTTATTAAATAACAATTAGTAATTAAGGTAATCGAGAGTGAACGATTTATTACACTTTAAAAAATTTTTTTCGAGTAATATAAAACCACAAATAGTTGTCAAGAGAAAGAAATACATTCTTAATGATGAAAACAATTTAAAAAAAAAAAAAAACGAAAAAAAAAATTTTTATATCACTTTTTGGAGGGGGGCCGCTCTGCCCCACAAAAAAAAAATTTTTTTTTTCAGATGTTTGGCAAAATGTCCATAAATTTGTTCGAAATAGGACAAAAGCAAAGTGATCTTATGGTTGAAAGCCACAAAAAATAATAATTGGCTTAGGGGGGCCGGTCTGCCCCACCCTCCCCTATATGAAAATTTATAATGCGTTGAAAAAGAGGTGGGGGGCCAATAGGACATTAGGGTATAAGGGAGGGTAGGGCAAGAACCCCCTCCAAAAATTTGAACAAAAAAATGTTTTTCTGTTTTCCTTCTAATAAATTTTTCAATTCGATTAATTTTTACAGTATTCACAAATATACTCATCGGAATGATAATCATCTACATCTGCACAGGAATTATGAGACCATGTCTTACAATTTTTACATTGAATCCATGATTCTTTAGCTTCCGAATAAAGTCAATTGCAATAAAGACAGTTACGATCATGAGTATTAACTTTTGAACAATTTTATTTCTTCAATTTGTTTTGTGTTTTAGACTTTATTTTAGTTTGGATAAATCCAGATGTTTTTTCCTTTATTTTGGCGGCAATTTTAAATTTAAATTTAATTGCATTGCAATAGTTGTAAAAAAGTCATTACTATCAATTTGTTTTTAGTAAGAGTAGGGAACGATTTATTACAACTAAAAAAATTTGTTTGGGTAATATAAAAGTAAAACTAGCTGTCAAGAGAAAGAAACACATTCTTAATGTTCATAACAATTTTACAAAACCAAAAAAAAAAAATTATTTGCAATAATTTTTTTGAAGGAGGGCTATTATGCCCAAAAAAATTTATTTTTTCTAAATATTCGGCAAAATGTCCTTAAATTTGTTCGAGATAGGACAAAAGTAAACTCATTTGATGGTTGAAAGCCACCATAAGGACGTATCCCTAGCAGACCTGATTTACCGTAAATTTACGGTAATTTTACCGTAAATCTACCGTAGAATACCGTAAAATTCGAGTAGATTTACCGTAAATTACGATAAATCGACCGTAATTTACGGTAAATCGGTACTTTACTGTGGATTACCGTAAATTACGGCGGGTATACCGTAAATTTACCGCCGAATACGATAAATCTACCGTAAAAAATTCGGCTGAATTACCGAATTACCGTAATTTACGGTGGATTACCGTATTTCCGTATTTTACGGTAAATCCACCGTAAATTACGGTAAAACCACCTTCAATTACGGTAAATCCACCGTAATTTACGGTAAATCGGTATTTTACGGTAGATTACCGTAATTTACGGTGGGTTTACCGTAATTTGGGTCCGTTAGGGATCTTAGTATTCGATGCTTTTGTAGGGGTGAGAGGGGGGAGTGGGCCCTTGGGAGCAAAGTAGGTCCCTCGAAATTTTCTATACGTCAATAAATTCGGACGGATAAGCTGATCGAAATTTCTTGTATAATGAGGGCTAAAATCGACCACTAAAACTGTTCATTAAATATAATTTATTAAGAGAGTTAACGATAAAAATTACGTTTCCAAGTTATATCGCAGCAGACTATTAAAATGATTTTTTATGTTATTGAAATACAATTGTTTTATAATTATTTGCAAATATCACACGTGTAGCTTCGCACAATTTTGTTGTGAACAACCGCACATGAATCATGGGCCCAATTTTTACATTGGCCACATTGAATCCGTGGCTCTAAAGATTCTGAGTATTTTCCCTTTTCTTTGATTGTTGTCTTCTCCGCCGTTTTAATATCAAATCCCCTAATTTTCGATTTTTCAATTTTAATGGATGCAGCATAATGAAGTGAAAATAAGTATCAAGGGTCTAAAAAGAAGTAAACGCGTAAAAAAAATTAATGATATTATAATTATTTTCCTTAAGGGGCCTACTCTGCCCCCCCCCCCCCCCCCCTCCCCTATCTTTATAGTGGTGTGCAGTATATTTGTTTATCTGAATTTATTTATTTGTCACCTAGAAGTTCGGAGAAGAAAATACAAATTTTACTTACTTTAATTTATATTACGCCCTTACAGTTTCCGGGCGCCCTAAAGGCATATAACTATTTATACGCTCTAAAGCCTCTACAACGCAAAATACAGAAAAGAGGTGGGTGAAATGGGACCAGGCGGACAAAGTAAATTACCCCGATAAATATATAGTGGGGAAACCGGGGCACAACGGAAGACTACACAGAAAAAAAGGATTTCTTGGCGCAAAAAATTTTTTCTTGTTCTAAGAAAATTTTTACTTGACCCAAGAAATTTTTTGTATTATAAAGTAAAACAAAACTTTTCTTGGGATAAGAAAAAATTTTCTCGGAACAAGAAAAAAATTTTTTAGGCGAGAAAAAAATTCTTGAGCCAAAAAAAATTTTGGTCTTCAATTCATAATACAAAATATTTCTTGCGCCAAGAAATTCTTTTTTTCTGTGTAAGACATGCCGGATTTCCTTATAAATTAGGCAAAAAAAAATTACTATCGTGATAGTCGGATTTTTATGACTTATCAATTAACCCTTCGTCAGTCGCGCTATGAGCGCAGCACGGCAATTTTTATTAAAGATTATTTAAAAAGAAAAATAAATTTCTAGTCTTTTGAAATTTTATGAGTTCTTCTACTGTACTTTTTAGTATCGAATGAATTAATGATAATTATTTTTTAGATATTTTAAATATTAAAAAAATAATTTTGTTTGTTAGAAAACCTGAGAAACGGGGTGATGTGCCGCTGACGCGAGTAAACAGGCGTTGAATTTGTTCGGATTTTCTGCGCAGTGAAAATTGGAAATTTTCAAAAATTCGGGAAGTTATTGGTTTTGGTCTAATTTTAAAAAATCGAATTTCTAAAAGATCTTGAAGTTTGGAGCTTCTAGGAAGCTATTCTGACTAATTTGAAGATGATGTCCGAGTGTATGTAGGCGTGTACGTACGTATGTAAATTTTCTGTAACTTATAAACGGATAAGCCGATTTTGATCGCGAAGGTGTCATTCGACGCGTCTTATTGATTTCTAAAAGATGTGAAAAATTGAACTTGATCGGTCGGATGCGTTCGGAGATATTCCAAAAATAAAATTTTTTCAAAAATGTTTTTTTTTTTATAACTTGTAATGTGCTCGATGGATTGATTCCAAAATCTATTCAGCTCTAAAACTTTATAAGCTGCGTCGAATGCCACCTTAGGTATCAAAATCGGTTCATTCGTTTAAGAGCAATCGTTTTCGAAAGAATTAAAAAAAAAATTATTTTTAGTATTTTTGAAATTTCTCAAAAATGACTAGATAAATCAATTCTAAAACCTAATCAGCTTTAGAACTCAATAAAATACGTCGATTGCCACCCCAACCGTCTCAATCGGTCAATTCGTTTGAGAAATATCGTTGGAGAAAAAATGGTAAAAAACGTTTTTTTTTCGAAAAGAACGGCATACAAAAGTACCTGGGTCGAAAATAAAACTTGATTCAGGCTCGCTTCGCCTTATTGTCTTTTGAAGTTATCGATCTGCCGACGATTTTTTGATAAGATCTCGACTTTTTCGACTTAAATTTAATTTTTTTAAACTTTTTGAACTTTTTTCATCTTAGTTTCAACTTATTCGTCTTTACTTTGAGCACGATAGTCATTCACATAACCTTTGACTTGCTAAATCAAGTCGGAAAAAAGTCATTTATTCGCCTTACTTTCGCCTTAATATATAAAAATTATTTTACCTTAGTTCTGACTTTTTCGACTTATAATTTAAGTCGAATAAGTCTACATCAAGTCAGTTTCGACTTGATTTAGACTTTTTCGCCTTACATTTTAAGTCGAATAATTCTAAACCAAGTAAATTTCGACTTGATTTCAACTTTTTCGTCTTAAATCGTGACTAAGTAAGCCAGTTAAGTCTAAACCAAGGCGAAAACTTAATATACTTCATACCTCCGTAAAAAAAGTCGAGTTTGTCTTGTGAAAAACGGCTCCACATTTCGACTTGGTAAACCAACTCTAAATCAAGTTTTATTTTTGACCCGGGTATTTTCGAGCTCAAGGAGTTCGAAAACAACGGGAAGGTTTGGGGCTGGCCCGCAAGATCAACCGATAGATCGATTTTTTTTAATCATTTTGTTTAGGAGGCAAAACTATGATGACTTTGTTCGTCATGGATCAAAACAAGTTGTCCCCAATGTTCTAAAGCCACAAAAAACAAATAACGACTTAGGCGGGCCGTCTTGCCCCGATCCCTATATTTTTGAATTTCCATATTTAGGACATAATTAGCAAGTGCCCATTCTACCCAGTATATTTTTATTTACTTTTTATATTCTCTTAGTTTATAAATTTTTTTTGTGTCCTAATTATAGAAATTCAATAATTCACTCCATAGATCAGAGAACGTAAGACAAGTTGCGATGAAAAATCTTATGTTATAATAACGATGGCAGTGATATGATAACGGAACATCCTTTATAATAACTAACGGTATGTTGAAATAACTATATCATTTTGTTAGTTATTTTCTAGATAATTACGGAAAAAATTAACGGACGTCATTCATTCAAACTGTTCAAAGTATTTTTTTTTCAATCTATCTATAAACTTTCCATTGAAATCCCTCTCTCGTCCCAGTCAAAGTCCTTCCTGTCCCAATCGTCCTTGTAAACTGTGGGAATACTTGGCGTAAAATTTCCGTAGCCGCTGCAAAGCGTGTATGGGTAAGCCTGATCCTGAACGTCCTTGCCGGGGTTTAAATATTCCTAAAATAACAAGGTGTGTCTTAAACCTAAATAACTTTTCGGCGCGTGTAAAATTTAATTCAAATTCTATCAATAAAATCTATGCAAGATTATATAGCAAGTCATAGAAATTCATATGGGAAACTATGATTTACATCAGGATCCATGGGGACCAACATAGTTTCCTATGGAAAGTATGGATTTATAAGGGGATCCATGTAGGAAAGTATGGGACCTACATGGAGAGAATTTTATGGTAAAAGTTATCATCGAGTCATAGTACAATTTTTAAACTGAATTTTATGATAGAAAATATTATTTAAATTATTAATTAAACAATCTGAATTGTAGTATCTACCAACTACATGGTAAAATTTATAATTATTTATGATAATCAGAAATTATATTTTTTATTATTGTAAATAATTACTATAGTAATAGTATACTATTATTAACATCGTAATTATTAATAATCTGATGGTAATAGTTACTATCAGCATAAGTAATGATTACCATTTAAGCTAATAAAAAATTTGAATATCAGCGTTATAGTCTGACGCTTGTCTATGTATAATTTCTTTAACTGTGAAGTGGTTAATTTCACACACACGCACACATAGATGCGCACACACACATACGCCTCCCCACATACCCACGCACACTCACCCGCACACATGCGTACACTCATCTGCACACATACGCACACACATGCGCACACTCATCTGCACACACACATTCTTAATTAAGAATTTTTATAACTTTGAATGGTAACAGTTACCATCTTCGGTTGTAACAAATATAATCTTTAATAGTTAGAATTACCATCTTCGATAGTAATCGTCAACACCATCATTTGTTACTGTTATCATTTTTAATAGTAAAACTAATCATTTGAACCACTGAGAAATTTTACTACTAATTTAGATAGTTAAAATTAAAAATTTTGTATTATAGATAGTATTATTAAATTTTCTCCGTGTTCTTGTTGAAATGACCCTCAAACCATTTTTTTTTTTAATTCGAACTCTAACATAAAGAAATTTGTGAAAGTGTGCGCGCATTTCCGCACTCTATGCTTAAGCAATTGCGGGTAAATTAACTTCAAACGCGTTTTTCGCGAAACTACTTTTTTTTCAAATGGCGGACAGTTCATCTCAAAAACTACTCGACTGATTTAAATGTTTTTGCTCTTGTTTTGTTCGTTAAGATGTTTTGTATGGCAATGCACCACATTTCGCCAAAACAACTAACTATAACAATTTTTTTTTCCGCAGAGAATAGTGAAAGGGATGTTTTTCAAACTTTTTTTCAATTATCCGCCATTTTGTTTATTTTTTGTATTTTTAGCTAATTGTGGTGGATTGTCACGTAAGGGATCTTTCTTTTGAAGATGCCGTTTTGTTTTTTTGTTTCATATTCATCGATCCTGAGATTAACTGTTCGCCGTGGGACATTATTTTTTTGAGGCCTCGACTTTGGCGCCTCCTGGATAGTTGTTAAAAAAGGAAATATAAAAAAACTCAAGTATTTTTGTATTCATTCGGGAAAAAAAATTTAGATCTATTCAGATCAAATTAGATCTGATGTTTCAGATCTGAACAGATCTGCATTTTGGCCAGATCTGTTTAGATCAAATTAGATTCACTCTGATCAGAATAGATCTGCTTAGATCTAAACAGATCGAGATAAATAAAAAACACTCTTAGATCTGCTCAGATCAAATTAGATCTGATGCTTCAGATCTGAACAGATATGCATTTTGGCCAGATCTGTTTAGATCAAATTAGATCTACTCTGATCAGAATAGATCTGCTTAGATCTAAGCAGATCAAGATAAATAAAAAACACTCTTAGATCTGCTCAGATCAAATTAGATCTGATGTTTCAGATCTGAACAAATCTGCATTTTGGCCAGATCTGTTTAGATCAAATTAGATTCACTCTGATCAGAATAGATCGGCTCAGATCTAAACAGATCAAGATCAATAAAAAACACTCTTAGATCTGCTCAGATCAAATTAGATCTGATATTTCAGATCTGAACAGATCTGCATTTTGGCCAGATCTGTTTAGATCAAATTAGATTCACTCTGATCAGAATAGATCTGCTTAGATCTAAACAGATCGAGATAAATAAAAAACACTCTTAGATCTGCTCAGATCAAATTAGATCTAATTCGCTAGATCTGTATAGATCTGTTTTTTTATCTCTATCCTAATAAAAATTGATATGTCTGATTAAAAATATATTAAATATATCACAATAATATAAAATATATAGGATTGAAGCCATTTAAATTAAAAGTAAACGTTTCATGTTCCATATGAGATCAGCTTTATCTTCTCCTTTGAATGATGCAATTCAAATTTAACTTAATAAAGATTCATATTCAAGATCACTCTTCTCCAAACAATACAAATTAACATATAATTAAGAAGATACCAATTTAAATAAATAGCTAAATAAACAAAAAAATGTATTTTAATTACGATAGACTTTTTAGAATTATCAAAATTTAGGTGAATGTGTCAAAATTCAGCTAGTTAATCTTATAATTATAATTTAATGTGAAGAAATATTTATTTATAATCTGTACAGATCTAATCTGATCAGAGCAGATCTGAACTTTTTTTCCCCGAGAAAAAGTTACATCAGCTCAGATCTGGTTTGATCCGTACAGATTCAATTAGATCTATTTATATTTGCTTCATAAATTGATCGTTTAATCAATATTGATCTATTTTGATCTGACTAGATCTAGGTTGATCTAACTTGATCTGACTTGATCTAGGTTGATCTGACTTGATTAAATTTGATCAGGGTAGATCTGGACTATTTTTTCCCAAAGAAAAATGTCGTATCTGATCAGATCTAGTTTGATCTAAACAGATCTACTCTGATCTGGGTGCAGTATAAATGATGATCAAATTTGATCTGAGCTGATCTAATTTGATTAAAACAGATTTAAATTTTTTCTCCCGGGCTATAAGCTTCAAATAAAAGTTTAAAAAAAATATCATCGTAATATCTTAAGCAGGGCCTGAAAAAAAAATTCTTAAAAATATTCCAAGGTGGTCAAGTACCTTAACTATAAATCAGCAGTTATACTAAAAACAACTTCTATTCACACACACTAAAAAAATTCGGTCTGAAATGCACGGGTTTGTGCACACTTATCTACTGCGCACACTTGCCCCACATGACTCTATAGTTAATATACAAATTCATATTCCATAAACTAAATTTTGTATTAAAAATAACAATATTCGGAGACTGAAAAATTTTAGTTGCTTTAACTAATTATTTTTCGTTAACATTTCTATCGACTTTTCCCTGAGCGTGGGCTTTATGCAGGTTTATTTTCACACAATCAAAAATAAACATAAAAATATATTAAATAATTTGTTTATTCCATATCCATTCTTAATTACACAATAATCAATACAATTATTTAGTCACAAAACTCATCAATCATCGATTACCACATATTTATACTAATATATATATTATGTCCAATAAGAAGACGTAACAATCCACAACAAAGTAAGCTCATCACCTCCGATATCACATAAAATTTAAAAAGACGCCTCATTTTCACACAGACCAAACCTTCTAATTTAAATTTCAAAACAATCGTGTAAATCCCGAAACTCACCCGTGACTTTAACAGACGACCATGAACTCTATCCCTCAAAAAAAAAAAAAAAATAAACGTATCACAAAGCCTTAAGAATAACAATAATTAGGTAGGCGTCGAATTTCACCTGATGATCGTTGAAGTCTCTCTGCCTGGCGCCAAGTCTGGTCTCTCGTCTTCAACATCTTCTCTTTCCCTCGCTACTGGATCCTGACTACCACCAGGCGCTTGGGGTGGTTCCTTTTCCGGAGGAGTTTCAACTTTATAAAGAATGTCGTGACACAGAGGACATCTGTCTTGTACGTAGAGCCATTTTCTCAAGCAAACCCCGTGGAAGAAGTGATTGCACCGGGTTACTTTGGCGCTCTTCATTTCTTGATAGCAGATGGCGCATACGTCATCAAGTCTACGGAGTTGATCGACATTCGCCTCAGGTAGTGAATTTATTTTGTAGACAGCAGTACGACGCTTCATAAATACGCTCCATCCTGCTTTAGCCTCGTTCCAAATGTTGAAGTACGCGTGTATGCCCATCATGATTGCACGAATCGCACCTCCGGACTCAAAAAATAGAATCCAGACGCCGTTGAAGAAGAGGACTACGCCAAAAGCAAACTCTACAGTGTTGCCAAAGCTGCGAATTACGTAGAGACAGTCATCAAGTGGTTCCCAGAAGGTACTACGGTAGGCATCGAAAAGGAAGAGCCCATAGATGGCCAGAGATACGCAGACTTTGACGATTACTTCAACGCAGAAGATTGAGACAGCAAGGAGCCAGGTAGACATACTGAAGTGGGACCAGAGGAAGACTAAAAGTGTTATGGGAAAGACTATTAGAAAGAGGCAGACACTGAGCGCCCGCAAGTGACGTCTCAATGCTGGGTTATGAGAGGCGCTGATCGACATAAGGACTGGGTTTACGATGTTGTGAACAAAATGCAAGACTGCTGTGGACAGAAGACAGAAGTTACGGAAAAGACGGACTAGTCGTTTCTCCCGGTCCAGGGATGTCAGACCAGTCTGCAGAGCGAGGATGTAAAACAAAATGGCGGATACTGTTCCTATACTCTTCTCCTCGTCGTCTTCGGTAAGGAGAACCCACCGGAAGAAACAACCGATGTAATGACAGATAGAGGATATTATGGAAGTCATGCCCAATAAGGCAGTTAGGGTTTCACAGCCGTTTACTAATAAAGTCCGGATTAAAGTTGATAGAGTGAATGATTCCTCGTTGTAGTGGGTGCCGAGTAGCTGGACTATCTGCTCAAAAACTCTTAACATCCAGAAAGTACGGAGTACATTGGGCACGTTAAGTCGCATCCATTCTATTTCCGCGAGCGCTGAAAGTCCGTAGTTGCTAATGAAGGTCCGCGCATGATGATACCCGGAGTGCATTATTTTTAACATCGAGATGCTGCTGTACCAGAGAATGAACTTGCAGACTAAAAGAGGAAGTAGGGCTGCTATTACTGGAGCGTGATGCAGAACAGTTGCCTGAAATGTTCAGTATTCATTTAGCTATGAAATTATTCAGGACTTTGGAGACCGGATACTTACAGGTAGAGGGTAAATACCGAGAATTGACGGTATGAGGAAGCTTATGAAAAGTAACCTATCGAGGATAACGTGACGTGGAGCCAGATGGATGTAGCAAAAGACGCTTGCCAAAATAGCTTGGATTACGTAGTTCTGGATAACGATATTCCCAGGCCCGTTTTCAATCAAGTGATTGAAGTTCAACCGGAGCACGTCATCCAAAATACTTGGAGTTGACGTGATATTTGGATTGTAAGTTGACGTGTAAGTTATTATTGATTGCATTGTTCTCACGTTGGACCAATAGGACACGAATATTGTGCCAACAGATATCAGGTACATGTAGACGATTATTAAATGACCAGTCCAGAGCATAAATGTGTAAATAGAAGCTGCGATACCTACAATTTATATAGTTATTTTTTTTTTTAATTTAAATTTTTTTGGCAAAACTCAAGGCAGTATTTTACTTTACACGCTCGAAAAAAAAGGATATTTTTTATGAAGTTTAATGAGGTTATGAATAAAGATATGGGGCATTCGACGCCAAATTGAACGGTTTCGAAAATTGTTGTTTTTGATTTTCTTAATTTTTTGGTATTTTTTAAATTTGAGATTTTTTTGATCAATGGTTGAAAAATATCGAATTTCCAAAAAAAAAAAACGCTCCTTTTATGGTTTTTTGATCATAACTTTCGTAATAATAGTCGAAATTCAATGTTTTTTTTTTTCAAAATTTTCGGCTGTAGACGGCCTTTACAAAAAAAATACAAAAGAAATATTTGATGTGTTTTCAATCGAGATTTTTGAGTTTTATGTTTTCAATCGTGTTTTTAAAACTGTGTGCATCCTTCGATTTTCTTGAAGATTTTCTATCTTAAACTTTTATCCATCCTGCAACTTTTGAACCCGGTCTGGTAGTGAGCCTTCCATAATTACTATTTTTTTTTCGATTTTTGAAAATTGAAAAAAATTTTTTTTCTATAAATTATAATCAGTACCGATTTTCGATACTGTACACTTCTTTTTTTGCACACATTGTTAAGTGATTTCGATATTTTATTGTTCTGAGTAGGGATATAATACGCATTAAAAATTTTAGTTCAGCCGGTTGCTAGTGATATGTTTAATTCCAAAAATTCAAAAACTTTCTGTTTCAAATTGTCCATTTTTGAAATTGTAACACCGAACGCCTCTAATAGCACAGTTTCCGTTTTTAACGACAATTTGTATACAACTTGCTATACAATTTGACGTAAGTTTACTACCCGAATTAGAATGAAAATTAACTTCAAAAGTTGTATACAAATTGTCGTCTAAAACGGAAAAGCCCGAAGGTGACGGACATTTGACGAAAAATTCAAGGAAACTGTTATTAGGTTTTTTTTCTAGTAAAAAAAAGTAACCTCTGAAGTTAGGAAAAATTAACTGCAAATTTTTCTTTCCAACTTTTGCTGTCAAATTGTCGGCGAATTCGGTCAGCAAATTTCGGTAATTTCGATTGTCAAATTACTGTCAATTTCAAGCTAAAGTGAATATTAGGGGCGACCCACCTACTAATCGAGGCGTTGTATTCGAATAATGTTTTTATATGTTAAAAGTGAATGAATTTTTTTACGTAGTGTCTAAAGATACAGAAAAAAACCTGTGTTCAGAATAGCCTATCGTGTGGCACGTTATCGTGCCGCTTACCCCTTCTTCTATCCCACCTATTTCTGTACACTTATCCACGTCGATTTTTTTAAGTATATTTCAATAGTATATTTATTAAGCCTTACAAACTTCACATGTATATCTTTTTCATAATCTTTATTCATAATCTCATCGAAAATTAAAAAAAAAATAGCCTTTTTTTTCGAGCACTCAAAGTAGAATATTTCCTCAATAGCTGAAATTAAATTTTTTGATGTTAACATTTTGCGTTCTACCCTCGCTGTAAGACCATCGATGTTTCTTTTTGTAAAAAGGAAATTTTCTGTATTATGTTCATACTTTGCCCGTGTAAAAAAAAACTTCCTAGAGAATTCCGGAAGGATTCCTCGTAAGGACTCGTAATGTCTTACGAGCGGATTAGTCTTCAAGAGAATTTCCTCCGGAATTCCTCAGGAATTTTTATTTTACACTGGTAAGTTAGTCTTATAACGAGGATTAGACGCAAAATGTAAATAAGGTGATTAGTGGGGGAAGCGTTCCAGACAATTTTTAACAAATTGAGGAGTGAAATCTTATGATCAGGTAGGGATGTATCTAAAAAGGGAGCATCTTTGTCATATTTTTGTCGTGTTATATCTGCCCACTAATTCTTATGAGGTTTCTATGTAAGATCTTATAGGAAACTGTCCAAGATCTTGTACGTTTTCACAAAAAACATACATGTACGATAGTATAGGACTCTCTTAAGTATTGTACATGAATCTTGCATGCATGAGTTAGGATTCAAAAATTCATGCAAGACTCTTACAAGCATAACATGTGTATTAGCGTGTTTCAAAAAAAAAACAATTTTTTTTTTTTTTTTTTATGGTATCGAAAAATTGAAAGTATAACTAAAAATAAAAATTTTGGTACCATTCCGAGCTCTTAATAATGATATTAAGGTTTGCCTCAATCCATTTTTCTATTTTCCATTTAAATAACACGGGAAAAAATTTTTTTTTTTTTTAGAATTTTCCAGCTCATAAACCAATCAACGGATTTTAATGCACAACAAATGTTTTTGTAGGAAATTGAACGCTCTACAAAAAAGTCTCTTATCATTTTTTGATAAATCTATTTGTTCAAAAGTTATTTAAGCTTCAAGTCAAATTTATAGATAATTTTGAGATTTTTTTACTTTTCCGGCGAAACTATTAGTCTTTTAAAAAAATATCACATTGACTTTTTTGTAGATAATTTTATTTCTTACAAATTATTAAAAATAAAGTTTTTCGAAATTCTGCGTTGTTTTCAAGTTATTTCCATTTCAATGTCAAGCTCTTAAAAAAATAGATTTCTGATTAATTTTAAGAGCTTGACATTGAAATGAAAATAAATTGAAGACAATGCGGAATTTCGAAAAATTTTATTCGTAATAATTTGTAATGAATAAAATTACCTACAAAAAAGTTTGTATGACATTTTGTAATAAGACTGATAGTTTCGCCAGAAAGTGAAAAGATCTCAAAATTTACTATAAATTTGATTTGAAACTTAAATAACTTTTAAACAGTGGGATTTATCAAAAAATGATATGAGACTTTTTTTGCAGAGCGTTCAATTTTCTACACAAAGTTTCATTGCACATAAAAATCCGTTGAGTTGGTCTATAAGCTAGAAAATTCTAAAAAAAAAAAAAATTTTTTCCCGTGTTATTTAAATGGAAAATAGAAAAATGGATTGAGGCAAACCTTAATATTATTATTAAGAGCACGGATTGGCACCAAAATCTTTATTTTCAAATATACTTTCAATTTTTGAATACCAAAAAAACATTTGTTTTTTCTGAAACACCCTAATGTGTATTGATTATGCTAAAACTAATTGATTATTTATAAAGTCATATGTAAAACCTTAAAAAAAGATCAATAGTGCTGACAAGTTTTTGTAAACACTATTAATGATACTTTTCTGAATACAATATTCATATTCAAGGAACTTATAGAATTTCTGTAAGAATTAAATAGAATTTCTGTAAGAATCTTCCAAGAATTCTGTAAGAATCCCAGTGGATTTCCGTTATGCTCTTATAGGATTCCTTTAAGGATTAAGTCGGACTAAACAATATTCTTGTAAGAATCTTATAGCCCTATCCAAAAATTCCCATAAAATCTACTCAAATGCGACTGAAATCCCATAGAATCCTATAGACTGTATTGGTTTCTATACAGTTTTTGTCGCATTTGAGTGGATTCTATGGGAATTTTTGGATAGGAAGGACTCCTGTAAAAACCTTATAAAATTTCCATCAAAATCCTGAAAGATCTTTTATAAAATTGTTCTGCATACAATATTTATATTTAAGAAACTTATAGAATTTCTTGGATAATCTTCTAGAATTTCTGTAAGAATCTTATAAGACTCCTATAAATGTCTCATAGAAGTCCTGTGAGAATATTTCAGGATACCTGTAAAGATTTTATAGGAGTCCTGTCAAAATCTTATAAAATTCCTGGAATCTTACAGAACTCCTGTCGTGTTATTGCAGGATACCTCTTAGGATCTCATAGAATTTTTGTAAGAATCTCATAAGATTTCTGTCAGAATCCTGAAAGATCTTTTATAAAATTCTGAGGAATAGAATATTTATACTGCAGAAACTTACAGAATTTTTTTGTAAGAATTGAATAGAATTCCTAAGAATCTTACAGGATTTCTGTAAGACCTTTACAGGATTCCTGTAAGTATCTTATAGAAGTCCTGTTAAGATATCATCGAATACCTGTAAGAATCTTATAAGTTTTCTGTAAGAATCCTGAAAAATCCTTTACAAATTTTTCTAAATAAAATATTTATACCGGAGAAATTTACATACTTCCTGTAAAAATTGAACAGAATTCTTACAGGATTTTTGTGAGACTCTTATAGGATTTCTGTTAAACTCTTTTAGAACTTCTGTAAGATTCTTCTAGGATTTTTGTAAATATCTTATAGAAGTCCTGCAAGGGTATTATAGGATACCTGTAAAGATTTTATAGGAGTCCTGTCAAAATCATATGAAATTCCTGTAAGGATCTTACAAGATCCCTATGATATTACTGTAGGATACTTCTACACTCAGAAAATTAAGTAATTGTATTTATTGAGCTAAATTTTTAATTCCAATCATCGAGAATGATTGGAACGTTTTTCAATGCAAAAATAGTTAGTGCACGAAAAAAAATAAACTTTAAAAATTAGTATTTGAAATTATAACCCGGGACCCGGTTGTCAATATGGGGAATTTTAACATTCAAATAGTAAATTTTATAATACGTGTCGTATATTTTCTAAGTATCAGTTACGATTTTTAAAGTTCAAATAGTAATTTTTCTTACATAGACAATAAATTTTCATACTTATCCTGTAGTTATTCACGTTTGAATCATAAATGACAAAATTACTATTTAGAATGATGGTATTTACTGATTACTTTATCATTATATTACTTGTCATTCTCAATTTATATAGTTCATTTTTTTCCGTGTGCTATAATTTTTTTTAATAGAATTAATAATTATTGGATGATAACTTCTGCAATTAATTTCGTAGCAGTTACTATCAGGATGGTAACAATTACCATCAGGATGATAACAGTTGCTATCAAGGATGGTAATTAAAATTATTGATTGCAATGAAAAAATTGATCGAAAATTCAATAATTTTCAAGTACTGCTGCAAAATTGTAAATTTTCGAATTATAATTTCTGATGGTAACTGTTACCATCTGGATTATAAATATAACTATTTAGAATAATAATAATAATTAACTCGAGTTGACATACAGGATTATAACAATTATCATAAATATGGTGAATATTACAATCTAGATGATTTATACAATCATCTAGATAGTATTCACTAGGGTGATCCAAAAAATACAAAATTTTTGTTTTTTTCTCGGAAACAGGTTCAAAAGTTTCATTTAGATAAAAAAAGATGCCTGTAAAAATTAGAACTCTTAATATTAAAATTAAGAGGTTCCTCATCGCATTTTTCTATTTTCCATAAGACATGGAAAAATTTTTTTTTTGCATCTTCTGATTTTAATAAGTAGCGTACGATGCGTCATAGGAATAATTGGACACCTTTTTGTAGGTAATTGAATGCTCTACAAAAAAAGTTTCTTATCATTTTTTGATAAATCTATTTATTCAAAAGTTATTTGAGGTTGAAGTCCAATTCATACTAAATTTTGAGATCTTTTTACTTTTCTAGCGAAACTATCAGACGTATTACAAAATATCATGGGACCTTTTTTGTAGACAATTTTATTCCCTACAAGTTATTTATTACAAAGTTTTTTCGAATTCCGCATTGTTTTCTAGTTATTTTCATTTTAATGTCAAGCTCATAAAAAAAATAGTCTTTTGATCGACTTTAAGAGCTTGACATTAAAATAAAAATAACTAGAAAACAATGCGGAATTTAAAAAAACTTCATTGGAAATGACTTGTAGGGAATAAAATTGTCTACAAAAAAGGTCCAATAATATTTTGTAATAGGTCTGATAGTTTCGCCGGAAAAGTAAAAAGATCTCAAAATTTAATGTGAATTTGACTTCAACCTCAAATAACTTTTGAACAAATAGATTCCTCAAAAAATGATAAGAATCTTTTTTTGTAGAGCATTCACTTACCTACAAAATATGCCTGCCAATCATTCCTACGACGCAACGTTAGCTACTTATAAAAATCAGAAGACGTAATAAAAATTTTTTCCATGTTATTTTTATGGAAAATAGATAAGTGCGAGGAGGAACCTCTTGATGTTAATATTAAGAGCTCCAATTTTTACAGGCATCTTTTTTTATCTAAATGAAACTTTTGAACCTGTTTCCGAGAAAAAAACACAAATTTGTTATTTTTTAGATCACCCTAGTATTCGCTACTATCAGATTGATGGTAGAAATTTTACCATAACTAGATAGTAGTTTCTATTATTTAATTTTCTGAGTGTAAAGATCTTATGGAATTTCTGTAAGAATCTTACAGAATTTTCACTAAAATCTTATAGGCTTCCTCTAAAAATCCCGAAAAATCCTCCATAAAATCCATTTTATTTTCTTACAGTTTCTCCCATCATCCGTTTATGAATTTCCCTCAAAAGAATCAGCGGGCGGTTAAAAATAAAAGAAACCAAAGCAATACTCACCAAAACAACAAGCGAAAAACCTCATAATAGTAAGAATGTAAGCCTGATAGAAATAACTATTAATATTAAAAGACTGTATTAAAGAAGGTTCCGCTGTAGCAACAGAAGCTATTGATCCTACAATAGTATTTTGGACGCTCGCATATTTATTGTAATCATAGTGGTCAGTTGCATTGAGAACAATGGTCTCCTCGGGCATTCCTAATCCGATTCTTAGCAGCTCGTCGATTATAAAAAGTGGAGGTACTCGCATTACAACGTTTGCGATCCCCATCATGCGGTCGCCGACTAGTGGATCCATTTTTTATTATGATTATTATTATTATTATTATTATTGTTAATAACTAATTCGACTATATTTCGATCCTGTCTACTTGTTCATATTTTATTATTAGAGGAATAAAACGTCAAATTTTCTTAACCTGTTGAACAAAACTATTGTTATTATTATTAACATATTCCGAAGGATTTTAAATTATTAATTGGTCGGGTTATTGATTACCAACATTATAAATAATTATAAAAAAAATTATTTTTGCTGATAGGTTATTATGCAATAAATAAATAAATGACGTAGCAATTTTTTGGTTGTTTGTAAATAGAATGAAAATATTTATTTAGATTGTATTGTAATTTTAGTAGCAGGTAATAATTATGACCAAAGTAATTACTAACCTTAAAAATATAAAGTTTTTTGGTAAAAATATTTCGTCGAAAATGTGTATATTGTGACAATAAAGCTACTACTGACTATATGTATGTATGTTTAGTATATATATGTAGTATACAAATATGCCTATATGAAATTATTGTGTCGGTACACAGTTTATTGGGTACAGTTTGTTTTTGTTCAATTGATACAGCAGATTTTAGAAAACGAGTTGCGCGACAAGGGCGGGAAATTTTGAATTTTTTAAAAATTCAAGTTTTTGGTTAAACATTTTTTCAGTCCATTGTAAATAATTTTTTTTGAATGCACATAGTCATATATTTTATATTTATATGGCATAAATAAATATATGACGGGAAAAATTGAATAAATAAATTTAATAAATAATACAAATATTATTATTATTATTATTATTATTATATATTATTAAGAGAATAAAGAATATCTTGTTCCCACCATATCTATTTGATATGTTTTGCTAAACAATTAAAGGAGCAAGTTTTGTTCCTTTAATTGTGTAATCATAATCAAAATAAAATAATTATTTTTTTTTGACTTTTCTCAAATTTTTGCGTTGGTGACTCAGCAAATGCAAAGAAATGACAAAAAAAATAAAAAATTTCCAAAAACCTAAATGGCAAAAATTTTCTCAAAACCTAAATAGCGTAAAACAAAAAAAAATTTGTTTTCGTTTTTTCCATCGATTTTAATGTTTTCAGCATTTTTACATTGATTGGAGCAAAAAAAAATTTCAATACGCCCGTTTGGTCCGGCAGAACCATAAGGGCGTAAAATTTGAGATACGCCCTTTTGGTTTTAGTAACGCGAAATATTTTGAATATCGAGACAATGTACGTCTATATACGTATTTATGAATATAGTCCCTATAATTTTGAATTTACCCCAAACGAATGGTGTATGCTATTCGTGTACAATTTTCTTAACTAATAAAAGATATAAATAGCAATACATACGCCATCTATTCGATGTCAAATATATTAATGTTTAGTAGTTTGCATTATGATCTGTCAATGGAATCAATAACTTACTTATCATTCGGTAATTTCTTCCGCTTGCAGCGCTGTTACTCATTTCTACATAGTCAGTGAACTATTTGAAAATTGGCGCGAATTTTTGTTAAATTACAGATTTCGATTGTAATTAATTTAATTAATTAAAAAAAAAAAAATACTGGAAAGTTATTATTCTTCAGACTAATAACGACACTGCAAATTTGATATCTTGATATAGGGGAGGGTGGGGCAGAGCGGCCCCCCTGAAATTTTGACCAAAAAAAAATTTTTTTTTTTTCGACTAATTACTATAAATCCGATATGTTTGCGCATTTTTATCCCTACGCATGACATTTGGGGCAAAATGGACAAGCCCAAAATTTTGAAAAAGTGATTTTTTCATATTTTTATTGTCAAATTAAAAAAAAATTATTATAATTCCACATTTCTAGCCCTACGCATAACACCTGGGGCAAAATGGACCAGCCGAAACTTCCGAAAAAATTATTTTTTCATATTTTTCGGCCGTTTCTTTATGTAAGAGGCAAATTTGGTCACTGAAAATTTATAAAAATTAAATTTTTTTTTTTAGTTGATAAATTTTTGAAATAAAGTAAAATTATAGAATTGATTTTTTTTTTTATTAAATAACAATTAGTAATTAAGGTAATCGAGAGTGAACGATTTTTTACGCTTTAAAAAATTTTTTTCGAGTAATATAAAACCAAAAATAGTTGTCAAGAGAAAGAAATACATTCTTAATGATGAAAACAATTTAAAAAAAAAAAAAAACGAAAAAAAAAATTTTTTTATCACTTTTTGAAGGGGGGCCGCTCTGCCCCACAAAAAAAAAAAAATTTTTTTCAGAATTTTGGCAAAATGTCCATAAATTTGTTCGAAATAGGACAAAAGTAAAGTGATCTTATGATTGAAAGCCACAAAAAATAATAATTGGCTTAGGGGGGCCGCTCTGCCCCACCCTCCCCTACAATGATTTTTTGAACATCTATATAACACTAATAATTTTTTTTTTTTGTGTTCTAAAAAAAAATTTTCGGTACCGGTTGATTCTACGGGCCAGCATAATTTCCTACCTAGATTCCTATATAAATTCGTAATTTCCTATGATGATTCCCATAAATCCTCGTATAAATCCATAGTTTGCTATATTGATTTCTATAGATCCCCATAAAATCCTACATGGATCCTACAGAAGAACTTCAAAATCTTAAGTTCTCTCCGAATCTCGATTTTCCAAAATCCGACCGAAAATAACTTATTTTTTTTCAAATTTTTCAATAATTTCCCGCATGAAAAAACTTTATAGGGGAGGGTGGGGCAGAGCGGCCCCCTTAAGCCAATTATTATTTTTTGTGGCTTTCAACCATAAGATCACTTTACTTTTGTCCTATTTCGAACAAATTTATGGACATTTTGCCAAAATTCTGAAAAAATTTTTTTTTTTTTTGTGGGGCAGAGCGGCCCTCCTTCAAAAAGTGATAAAAAAATTTTTTTTTTCGTTTTTTTTTTTTTTAAATTGTTTTCATCATTAAGAATGTATTTCTTTCTCTTGACAACTATTTTTGGTTTTATATTACTCGAAAAAAATTTTTTAAAGCGTAAAAAATCGTTCACTCTCGATTACCTTAATTACTAATTCTTATTTAATAAAAAAAAAAAAATCAATTCTATAATATTACTTTATTTCAAAAATTTATCAACTAAAAAAAAAAAATTTAATTTTTATAAATTTTTAGTGACCAAATTTGCCTCTTGCATAGAGAAACGGCCGAAAAATATGAAAAAATAATTTTTTCGGAAGTTTCGGCTGGTCCATTTTGCCCCAGGTGTTATGCGTAGGGCTAGAAATGTGGAATTATGATAATTTTTTTTTAATTTGACGATAAAAATATGAAAAAATCACTTTTTCAAAATTTTGGGCTTGTCCATTTTGCCCCAAATGTCATGCGTAGGGGTAAAAATGCGCAAACATATCGGATTTATAGTAATTAGTCAAAAAAAAAAAATTTTTTTTTTGGTCAAAATTTCAGGGGGGCCGCTCTGCCCCACCCTCCCCTATGTGAAAAAATATACCTAAAAATATTTGAATATTATAATGTGATATATTGCACAATATATAAAATAATATTTACATTTTTGCGGTATTAGTATATAATAATATATTGAGAAAAAATATATTACTACAATATATTAATTATATATTTATCAATATAACTATTTTTATGTATGTTTAGCATATATATCTTGGTATATTTTATTATATATTGATATATTGTATTGAAAGTAGTATATTTATTAATATACAGTATGATGTATATTTTTTATATAAGTTTTCCAGTATATTGCAAAATATATGGTACTATACATTTTGTCTATACAGACAATATATCACTAATTATATGAGTCAAAATATATATAAACTTTATTATATTATACTTTATAAATTACATATATACCATCCATATATGACACAAATATATTGAGCATTATATGAGATTATATATATAGAGAAATATAAAACATTATATAAATGAAATATATTATTAAAAATATATAATCCAATATATGTAAAAACCATATATTCATTCATATATATATTTTTGCCGCCATATATTTATCACATATTCACCATATATATTTTTATATATTTTTAACAATATATAGCTTTTCCATGCGGGTTTGGCGGGAAGTTTAAAAATTCAAAGAATAAAAAATTATTTTTTATTACGTTGGTACTAATTTCGACCTGAATTTTATTTAAAATGATCCGCCTGCCAAAAATGTAAATTAATTAATAGCAACTCAACAATAAAAATAACAATAATAAATAATAATAATAATAACACTAATAATAATAATGAATAAAATATTAAATTTACTAGAAAAAAAATAAAAAAATAATAGATCATTGGATCAAGGATCTATAGATCTTACTACGTTACTGTCGATATTACGGTATGTAGATCCATCTCAAGGATAAACAATAAGTGGGGATAATAATTTAATACAAGTTTGTGTGCGTGTAAAAGAATATCGTGACAACAAACTCACATTATCAACCATTTCAGTACAGGCACACTCGCTCTATCACGCTCAGTACGCTCTTATTTGTTGTCAAGTACTCAACGTATTTATAATTTACTTTTTTACTCCACACTCAATTCAATGTTTTTTTATTTATACATAAGTAAACAATAACAATTGCCAGTAATTTTTAAATGTTTTATTAATTAATTTTTTTCTCTCACAATCAGTAATTAGTTCGTTTAATTTTTTTTAATTGACATAAAATATTTTTTAATTGTTTACATTTTTTAAAACAATGACTGTAAGTAAAAAAAATTTTTTTTCTTAAATAATTTTTTTTTTTTTTTTTTTATTAATTGCTTAGTTAAATATGTAAGTGTATATTTATTTATAATATTAGAAGGGTAGAAAGTGAAAGGCGAAGTAGATTTTCTTTGTTGACTTAAATAAAAAAAAAAAATAGCAATTTTTTTTTCTTTTTTTTTTTTTTTTTTTTTTTTATAATGAGGTGCATTAAACGCAATAAAGAAGTCATTATGAAATGTATGAATTGAAACAAACATTTCTGGATAACATCCAACACAAAGAGATCTGATCGAATTTTATCTTCAATTCTTTGTTTTCATGCTTACTCACCGTTAAAAAATTTATGATATCGTTATTAAATATAAATATACAGTATTATTGTTATAATTATTATCACTTTGTGATAATATTTATAATTTTATGGACACACATTGTTTAAACAACATGAATGTTGTTTTCTTAATTGGATTTTTCTTGAGATAAGATTTGAAAGCTTGTAGAGCTCTAAATAATTAATTTATGGAAGAAGTGACAAGGAGTTGTCATTTAGAGAATTTTGTGAGCTACAAAAAAGGTCTGATTGAGTTTTTTTATATTTTTGATATTTTATGAGATATTTTTATTTTGATGTTGGTGACCTACGTTTCTGTACTGGAGTATTTTTGAGTTTTACGAGATTGTAGAGCAGGATATGGATTTTGGGTAAAAATTGATTAGAGATTTTTTGTAGGAAATTTTAAGACCTTCCAAAAAGATTTGGATAATTTTTTTGATATTTTTTGTATTTAGGTAGATATTTTAATTCTAATTTTATTAACAATATTTTGACGAAAATTTTATTACTGAGATTTAAAAATTAGAGCTTTAATATTGACTTAAGGAAAAAATGATTCAAGACTTTTTTATAGAGAATTGTGTGGGCTACAAAAAATGTCATGGAAACTCTTTCGAAATTTTCGATAGTTAACGAGATATTTGGATATTAAGGCGATTATTTAAAATTTTTAATATTCAAAATTGATTTAAGCATTGAAAGCTTCTAGATCTTAAACTACTAATTTTACAAAAAAGACATTTGTGTGTTTTCGATAGAGCATTTAATTTTCTACAAAAAAGATAAGAATAATTTTTTCCGTCTCTGTGACCTTTGACCCAAAATCTTGAATAAAAGCATTAAAGTAACAAATCACGTTTTAAGTTTCGAAAAAAAGTAAACATTTGATTTGAACCCATTATCGCTTATTCACCCGTACAAAAATCACAAATTCTCAATCTCAAGATTAAAAAAAAAAATATCATAAAAAAAAAGTTCTACTGGTCAATTCCAATTGTTTAAATAAACAAACATAAAAATATAAATAAATAAATAATACCTCGAGCATCGGATCAAATGGTTAAATTCCGTTTAAAAATACATACTATCTATTTAAAACAAAAATAATCCATCACAACTTAATTATTTATTAATTACTTAAAAAATTTCAATTTCTGCAATGAAATTTCATTCGACTCATCTGCTATGTCTTCTCCCTCATTTATACCCTCAATCCGCAGCTCGAGTATTTAAATTAAATCTCTACTATTTCGATATTTTTTAAACCAATTTTAAACTCACAATATTATCAAAACATTTTTTAGAACAATTCCATCGTTTTTATTTTATAATTATTATTGTAAACAATTTTATTATACTCGAATTAGATAACTCGAAAAATCATTAATCATATCGCTGTAATTCATGACTGTAATTATAATTATAATTAATATAAATGATAACGCAATATCAAAGTCTTAGTTATATCTACTCTTTTTTATTATTTTATTTTTCGACGGAAATAGAATAGTGGTGATTATATTCCGATCATATGTTAAATGTATGCTATTAAAATCTTTCTTGTAAATATATAATTAAAAATATCATATAATATGATTCAGGACTCAATGATAAATAAGAAAAATTACATATTTATGATTACGTAATTTATCTATTTTAGCAATAGAAAATATTTGTTTTCTATGTCATAAATATCTGAAAACATAACTATTTAGAAAAAAAATTTACATATATATGTATATACGTGAGGGCGGGTAAAATGAGACCACTGAGGAAATAATGGATTTTTGTAGATTTGAATCCAGTAAATATTTAGTTGACTTCAATTTGAAGTTCAGACTAAATTCCTAGTTGTCATGGAAAAATTTTTTTTTTCTGTGCAGGAAAATGGTCAACCCCAAAAAAAAAATATTTTTTCTTAAAATTCTATACAATTTTAATTTAGCGAAGAAGACTCCGTACACTGAAAGAAAAAATAGTAAAGCTTTTAGTAAAATTGTATTTTCTTACAAGAAATTATGCTATTGGAAATTTTTAATCCAATGTAATTTTAGAGAAAAAATTTGAAGATTTTATTGAAATTGATATTCTTATAATCGAAGAAATCTGAGCTCAGTTTAAAATATGCTAAACTTTTTCTATTTTTGAAGTACCCGTCAAAAATCAAATTAAAGTTTAGTCCTCAAAAGCCTCAATGCTTTTGATGTTTTATTTGCCGCCTCAAAATCCTCAACGAATGAAAAGTTATATTTCGGGCCTTAAAAAATTTTAGGTACAAAAAAATTAATTACTTTTTAATTATAAAGCGATCAAACTGAAGCAGTACAACAGTTTTGACATAAACATTTTATCTCGACATTTAATTATGCTGCTACAATAATTTAATAGCAATGTTGCGTTCATGAAAACAGAGGTAATTTTATTTGTGGGTAAGGGAAGGGGAGAGATACGCCAAATGAGATGTTTGAGGTTCAAATGTGGATAAAATTATTTCTTTATGTTTTGAGTATTTTGAAGCTCTAATCCAGATTATGTTATTGAAGTTTAGTCCTTGAAGTGGTAAAATTGGTCGTAACTATCACTTTGAGGACTAAACTAGGATAGCTTTCTATACCCTAGTGGCAATATTGATCAATTCTGGAGCAAATCTTGAGCAAGTCAAGGAGAATACAGCGAAATATTATCTATATTAGGGTGCACCAAAAAAAAGAACTAATTTTTTTTCTTTTGTTACCGTGAAAATATCGTTAAGGATGATAAAAAAAAAATTCTGGTAAAGTTTGAGCTCTTAATATTAATATTAAGAGGTGGTGCTTCGTGATTTTTGATTTCCCATTTAAATAAAATGGAAAAAAAAAATTTTTTAGTTTGGAATTTTCTACCTCGGCAATGGCTCGTTGTACGAATAAGCCCAGTAAATATTTTTATAGGAAATTTAACGCTCTACAAAAAAAGTCTCTTATCATTTTTCGATAAATCCATCTGTTCAAAAGTTATTGGAGCTCGAAGTTAAGTTGAGAATAAATTTCGAGATCTTTTTACTTTTTCGGCGAAACTATCGGACTTATCATAAAATGTCATTTAAACTTTTTTGTAGACAATTTTATTTCCTACAAATTATTGTTGATAAATTTTTTTCAAATTCTGCATTGTTTTCTAGTTGTTTCCATTTTAATGCCAAGCTCTTAAAATCGATCAGAACATTATTTTTATAGGAGCTTGGATTAAAAATATAAATAACTAGAAAACAATGCAGAATTTGAAAAAAATTTATCAACAATAATTTGGAGAAAATAAAATTGTCTACAATAAAGTTCGAATGACATTTTATGATAAGTCCGATAGTTTCGCCGAAAAAGTAAAAAGATCTCGAAATTTATTCTAACTTAACTTCGAGCTCCAATAACTTTTGAACAGATGGATTTATCAAAAAATGATAATGGACTTTTTTGTAGAGTGTTAAATTTCCTACAAAAATATATACTGGGCTTATTCGTACAACAAGCCATTGCCGAGGTAGAAAATTCCAAACTAAAAAAATTTTTTTTTCCATGTTATTCAAATGGGAAATCAAAAATCAAGAAGCGCCACTTCTTAATATTAATATTAAGAGCTCAAACTTTACCAGAATTTTTTTTTTATCATCCTTAACGATATTTTCACGGTAACAAAAGAAAAAAAAATTAGTCTTTTTTTTTGGCGCACCCTAATCTATATATACTGTGATTTCAAGATCTTGACTAAGATAGCTGGTCATCTATCATATGGTGGTGGTTCCAATTTTATGTAGTGGAACCTGAACATGCACACTTCTCAATAAGACAATTTATAGATGAATTGAGAAAAATATATATAGCCCGAACTGGGAATCGAACCCAAACCATGTCGGTATCGCGCCGAGTGCTCTACCAGATATCTGTCGAAAACTTGTCAAAAACCCTAATTTTACATAATAAAACTTTCAATTTACACTTAAAGTTTACGAGTCTAATAATATTCATGCTTGTAAACTTTGCTACTTGAAATAGGTTATTTGTCAGTTTTCAATCATTAATCTATCGCTCATTTATCGGTCATCTCGGTGGAAAGCCCATAGAAAATCTATAGAAAATCCATGGAAAATCTACAGAAAATCTGTAGAAAGTGTATGGAAATTCAAAGTATTCCGATGAAACTAGACCGAAATTCTGACACTTTCAGAACACTTTCGGATAGTTTTGGGCTACTTAGGGCTACTTTCGGATACTTTCGACCAGATAGCTACTAGGGTACTGTTATCAATCTTCAAATTCTAAATTGATCCTCAAAAACCTCATTGAGAACTTTGAGACTTAAATCCGAATTTGTTTTTTGACTCGGGGATATTAGTTTTCGCTTTTGGTTGATTTACTATAAATAACTCATGGCGATCAACTCAAGTATATATAAATATAATAACCTTCAGCAGCACTTTTTTCTAAATGGCTAAAGAAAATAAATAAATATCACTCTAACTTAATGAATAGACGAGCAGTGGTCATTCATATACATATAGATAAAACCAGTTTTTCATAGTTATCTTTATTTAAAATTCAATAGCTCACGTTAAAATTATCGGATTTTTTTTTATTGGATTCATAAATTCTTGAAAATATATTTTTTGATACGAATCACAGATAAGTTGTCTATACACTAAAAACTAGATTTATTTTTGAACTTGGAAAAATTTTAGTTTTGAAAATTTGCAAGGACGAAAATAGATTAAATCATAGGCTTGTAATATTTCTTTTTATGGATAATATAGGGGAAGGGGGGGGGGGGGGGGCAAAATATAGGCCGGCAAAATGGGATACCCTAAAAATTTCGTCAAAATTTTTTTTTCTCGAAAAACTTTCGAAAATGGTCAAAAATGACATCTAGTATCATTTTACACTATTAAAAGCTAAAAAAAAACATTTTTATATTTTTTGCGAAAAGTATAATATTGGCGCCAATTTCAAATTTTGAAAAAAAATAACAAGGAAAAACTTCTTTAAAAATATGTTGAGAGTAAATTTTATTACTTACATCAATTTAAAAAGACATTATTACATCAATTTTATTCACTTGAAAAAAAAAAAAAAAATTTACTTTTTTTTGGGGTATCCCATTTTGCCCGCAGAAAATAAAAATTTTTTTTCTGATGGCAGTCTAAAATTCGTTATATTGATTTCAAATAGAATCAAAATGAAGCCAATTTACGATATTTATGTCCCTAAAAACTAAATTTTTCGTTAAGTATCCCGTTTTGCCCCCCCCCCCCCCCTTCCCCTATATAAAAAGAACTCAAAGTTCCAGAATTGATTATATTTTGTTTACTATTTACTCAGTGTCTTTTGGTTAAAAAAAGTTCAGCAGTGAATGATAGTTTGACAACTTTATTTTTTGTGACAAACACTTGAAATGTACGACATTTAGCGCCTATAGCCGGCAGCTAAAAATATTAGATAAGATACAGCTGGTAAAAAAGATACCTAATCGTTCTAATAGTGACGTTATCAACGGATCAAAAAATATTTTTTTGTTACATGTGCGATAGCAAACGACCAAAAAATATCTAAGTAACTCAACGAGCCATCATGTGACAAAATTTATCATAATATTAATTAATACCGACTTCTCTCGCCCGGATCAAAAAATTAGATCTGTCTTAAAATAAATGATAAATTCAAATATTTTTTTTTTGAATTTAAGTTTATAAATCGTATTTATTTTATATAAGAATTTCATCTGTTTTTACTCGTACTATTCCTTGTCCAGGCCAATATCAGACTTATTTTTGTATGATATTTAGTCTGTTTTAAGTCGCGTTTAGACTAAAAACAGACTTTTTATTATAATTATTGGTCTGTGTTCAATTGATTTTAAGGACAAATACAGGGCTTTTTATAAATATAAATAATAATAATCTAGATTTATTAATTTCTTCTAATTTTCGTGGTATTTAAAACACGCTAATGCGCTTCCATAATAAGATGTCACAGAGAGAAAATGTTGGCTCGAAACCTACCAATTTTTACAATGCTGTCGATTAAACTTGAAACAGGGAGTAAAGCATCCAAAAAATTATCGTGCTCTTACAAAAAATGATTATACTGTATCACATTACTTATTACGCGCGAGAAACTTATCGATGAGCTTCAATATCAATTACTTCCATACATTATAATAATTTTGATGCAGCATAATAATTTTTTATAAGAGTATAGTAATTTTTTGGATACTTTACTTTCTGTTTCGAGTTTGGTCGACAGCATAATAAAAATTGGTAGATTTCGAGCCAACATTTTTCTCCGTAGCACAAGAATTTTGATGTTTTCTTATGCCAAAATATTTTCAATTTTATCCAGTAAATAAGAGAAAATTCTTGACATTTTAAGAGTTGTTTTATCACTTTTATTCAATGATATAAATATTCAATGAAGACAACTAAAAAATTAAGCTGTCAAATTTTCATTAACTGCCGACATTTTTAAACAAAAGATAGTAAATAAGTAGTAAATAAAACATAATCAATTCTGCAACTTAATATTTTTTCATAAATATTGCCCATAAATAATAATTTTATAAGTCCATGATTTAATCTAGTTTTGTTCTTGTAAATTTTTAGAACTAAAATTTTTTAAAGTTCACGAATTAATCTAATTTAGTCTGCTCGTAACGCGTTTGTTTTTTAAAGTAGCAGATCGAAAACAGCTTAAAATTTTCATAAAAGATCAAAATCAGATCAAATAGTCCAATCAGACTAAAATCAGGTCAAATTGTTCAGTCCGGGTAGATCAAAAACAGATTAAAATTTTTATCGAAGTTCAATAACAGACCAAGTAGTCCAAATACAGTTCAGTTAGACTAAAATCAGATCAAATTTTTCGACCCGGGTTACCGACTTCTCTCCCCGGGTCCAAAAATTAGATCTGTTTTAAAATAAATGATAAATTCAAATATTTTTTTTTTTGGATTTAAGTTTATAAATCGTATTTATTTTGTATAAGAATTTCATCTGTTTTTGCCCGTACTATTCCTTGTCCAGGCCAATATCAGACTTATTTTTGTATGATATTTAGTCTGTTTTAAGTTGCGTTTAGACTAAAAACAGACTTTATTTACTATAATTTTTAGTCTGTTTTTAATCACTTTTAGATCAAAAACAGGAATTTTTACAAATACAAATAATAGGGTGTGCCATTTTGAGGCGACTTTTTTTTTCAACAATAAAACAGGCTGAAAACTTGCGGGAAGGTGAGAAAAGAAGCCTGTTAAAAGCGGAGCTCTTTATATTAATATTTAGAGGTGCCTATTTCTAATTTTCCATTTTCTATTTAAATAACATGGGAAAATAATTTTTTTTATTTTTCTAGCTCGGCGTTTGCACTTCAAATAAATAAGTCCATAGTATAATCTTGTAGAAAATTTAACGCTCTACAAAAAAGGTCGCTTATCATTTTTTGATAAATCCATCCATTCGAAAGTTATCGGAGCTGGAAGTTAAATCTATAATAAATTTCCAGATCTTCTTACTTTTTCAGCAAAACTATCAGACTTATCAAAAAATGTTATGAGAACTTTTGAATAGACAATTTTATTCCCTACAAATTATTATCACTAAAGTTTTTTGAAATTTTGCGTTGTTTTCTAGTTATTTTCATTTTAATGCCAAGCTCGTAAAAATAATAGTCTTCTAATCTATTCTGAGAACTTAACATTAAAATGAACATAACTAGAAAACAATGCGGAATTACAAAAAACTTTGCTGAAAACAACTTGTAGGGAATAAAATTGTCTATAAAAAAGAAACCGTGAAATTTTTTGATAAGTCTGATAGTTTCGCCGAAAAAGTAAAAAGATCTGGAAATTTATTATAGATTTGACTTCCAGCTCCAATAGCTTTCGAATGGATGGATTTATCAAAAAATGATAAGAGACCTTTTTTGTAGAGCGTTAAATTCTCTACAAAATTATACTATGGACTTATTTATTTGAGGTGCAAATGCCGAGCTAGAAAAATAAAAAAATAAAAAAATAATTTTCCCATGTTATTTAAATGGAAAATGGAAAATCAGAAATAGGCACCTCTAAATATTAATATTAAGAGCTCCGCTTTTCACAGGCTTCTTTTCTCACCTTTCCTCAAGTTTTCAGCCTGTTTTTTTGTTGGAAAAAAAAGTCGCCTCAAAATGACACACCCTAATAAATAATAATAATAATATAGATTCATAAATTTATTTTAATTTTCTTGATATTTGAAAGATGCTAGTGCGCTTCCGTAATAAGATGTCACAAGAATTTTGATGGTTTCTTATTTCAAAATATTTTCGATTTCAGCCAGTAAATAAGAAAAATTTCTTGACAATTTAAGAGTTATTTTATTACTTTTATTCAATACTATAAATATTCAGTCCAGACAACTAAAAAATTAAGCTGTCAAATTTTCATTAACTGCCGACATTTTTAAACAAAAGATACTAAATAAATAGTAAACAAAACATAATCAATTCTGTAACTTGATATATTTTTTATAAATATTGCCCATAAATAAAAATATTACAAGTCGTAACGCAATTGATTTTTAAAACAACAGATCAAAAACAGCTTAAAATTTTTACGAAAGATCAAAAACAGATCAAATAGTGCAATTAGACTAAAATCGGATCAAATTTTTTGGACCGGGTAGATCAAAAACAGATTAAAAATCTAATAGAAATTCAATAACAGACCAAGTAGTCCAATTACCGTCCAGGTAGACTAAAATCAGATCAAATTTTTCGACCCGAGTCTCAAAAACTGATTTATTTATCCAGTACAATCGTGTCTAAGACGCTCGTGTGTTTGTACCAATCTTCACACCTCGCGTCTTAAACACGATCGCACTTGATAGATAAACTACTATTATAAATCTAGATTATTATTATTTGTTGTTAGTTATTTTAATATATATGAATGCTAATGCATTAATATATTCTTAGATTGGTGTTTTAATATTTTTTAATCTTCAATGGCAATCCAATCCTATTTATTGTAATATTTGGCTAGCCTCTCTGTGCTAGCATCAATAATTACTTTTTATTTCAAAACGGTTTCGCCCCGAATATACTTGCTGGGCTCATCAGTAAAGTTGATGCAAGTATATTCTACTTTAGACCGTATAATTGATGTTAAATTTTTACTTAATTACATTTTTTTCCAACTTTGGAAAAAAATGGAATTTTTACTTAATTCCATTTTTTTCCAAATTTGGAGAATATGGAATTTTTCACCATTCTATGTTTAATGCCTTTCATAATTATTTGTTGTTAGTTATTTAAATATATATGAATGCTAATGCATTCATATATTCTTAGATTGGTGTTTTACTATTGAAAAATACTAGTTTATTATTATTATTATTATTTATACCTGTAAAATCTTGTTTTTGTCCTAAAAACAAAGAACATAGACGTAATTATTATTTTTAATCTAAAAACGATAAAATCCGACTAAATATAGAACAAAAACAAGTCCGATATTGGCCTAGTTAAGGAATCGTATCGATAAAAATCGATTAAATTCCCATATAAATGACTTTATCATTTATTTTGAAACAGATCTAATTTTTTAACCTCGGTTCACTCGACCACTCAGAGTTCTGGAGTTAAAAAAAAAAATAACTCCGCATGCCAATTGGGTACGGAATTTTTTTTCAATTTTTTTTTTTTGGGTCGGTCTATTTTGACCGCCCATTAAAAAATTTTTTTTCTATAGCAATTAGAAATTTTGTTTATTTACTTCAAACGGAAGTAAACAAAAAGAAGATTCTTCGTATTCAAATCCACAAAAATCTATTACTTCCTCCTCTGCGGTCCCGTTTTGTCGGCCCTTCCCCTCTATGTAACATCAGGTATCAAAAACAGAGAATAGACAAAATTAAAATTCAATTTCTTGTTCTACTCTTCTAGTTTTTTCCATCTTGAGAGTTGAATAGTTGAGAGAAAATATATATCTTTAAATACTGATTTGTAATTTTTATAAAAACAAATTTATTTTTTTTTTACATCCTTGATAAAAATTAGAATTTTAAATGAGTTCCGGAATCCAATTAGTCGAAATAATGATAATAAACATAAATCCCTGATAATTTTATCGCTCATGTTTTCGTAGATTTCCAAAATAAAATTTTTTTTTTCTCCAAAGTAATTAACATAAAATAATTAAATAAAAATTATTCGAAAAACTGACAGTTAAATTTTACTTGAATTGAATTGAATTGAAATGAGATTTGACCCTTTTGTGTTGTGTAGAGCCGAGCACTCAGTTCTTTTGAACCATTGTACTCGGCCCCACTCGGTCAATTCTCGTTGAAATTAAGGTTGGGTTGGCAGATTTATGGATTTCGAGAATCGCAGAAATCCTCCCATCCCAACCTCTAATAAGTTAGGCCGAGTATCATCACAGATCCCCAAGATGTTTTTCCTTACATCTTCTAAGGCTCTGCATTGGCTCAGCAGGTGGAGGGGAGTTTCATCCTCTGAATTGCATCTAGGGCATATCGAATCATCGGTGATGCCCATGAGCTTCAGATGCCTCCCGGTAAACCAGTGTCCTGTAACGAGCCCGACAATAATCCTTAATTTAGATCTATCGAGCTCTACTAGACTGGTACCAAGCAACTTCGATGGTCCTTCAATCAGTGCCCTCGTATGTCGCATGCCTCCGGCTTCAAGCCACAGGTCCCAGAACCTGTCACAGGTCCATTGAGCCAAGTGGCTTCTTATAAAGCACAGAGGCACCGGAATTGAACAGACTGGCTCAGGGTCCGTTTTGCAGGCCCCTGTCCTTGCCAATTCATTTGCTATGTCATTCCCTTTGATACCGCTGTGACCCGGTACCCAAATGAGATTGACATAGTTGGCGCTCGCCAGCTTGTCGGCGAGTGTAATGCAGTCCCGTACAAGCCTTGAAGTCACCACAACCGATGTGAGTGACTTGAGAGCTGCACGGCTGTCGCTGCATATGTATATGTGTTTGTTCCTGTGATTGAGCTCTAGAATGTGCTTTACACAGGCCCAGATCGCATATACTTCTGCCTGAAAAATAGAGGCAGTGTGTCCCAGTCTGAGGGATATCTCAGTTTTGGGTCCACCGCTATAAATTCCTGCACCTGCTCCTTCCACCCTTTTGGACCCGTCCGTAAACCAGACTAGCCCTTGGGGTGATAGGATTTCATTGCTCCCTCCTTCCCATTCCTGCCTGTTTGGAAAGAGGACTTTGTATTTGTGTCGGAAGTGGTAGCTACGAGAGCCATAGTCCCCTCCTTGGGCCAGGACCTCTTCGAGATCTCTGTTCCGTAGGATGGACGCATGTCCCGTCCTAGCCTTCGACCACAACCCAGCAAAATGCAGTCTCAAAGCCGTTTTCACGGCCAGAGATTCTACAGTTATATTTGGAGGAACTACATTTAGGAGTGCCCCCATAGCTAGGGTGGGAGTTGTTTTAAAAGCTCCTGTTATGCCTAGCAGTGCAAGTCGGTAGACCTTATTTAATGCCTTGATGTTGACGTCCCTTCGTATTGCGGGCCACCAAATGACAGAGGCAAAGGTTAATTGGGGTATCAAAATAGCCGTGTAAATCCACTTAACTAGTTTTGGTTTTAGACCCCATGTTGTGCCAAATATCCTTCTACAGGCCCAAAAAGTGGCAGTGGCTTTTTGAGCTTGTTTCCCTATATGGCTTCTCCACGTGAGCTTATTGTCCAGAGTTACTCCAAGGTAGCGTACCTCTGTTGAAAACTTCAGCTCAGTGTCGAAAATTGAGGGCGCAATTAACTTATGCTTCCTCTTTCTGGTAAAGAGCACCATCTCTGTCTTGTTAGGGTTAACTTTCAGAGATCTGTCGGTGCACCAATTCTGTACAAGATCGAGTGCTCTTTGCATCCTCCATCTCATCTCTGCTGGGCTACTGCCTCTGATCATCAAAGCAACGTCATCCGCGTAGCCTACTGCGTGTACTCCTAGCTTCTCCAGCCTTACTAGAAGCTCGTTAATGACTAATAGCCACATGAGAGGAGAGGTCACGCCTCCTTGCGGACAGCCTCTTCTAACACGGGCCCGTACCTTAGTGTCACTAAGTTCGGTTGTCACTATTCTCGAGCGAAGCATATTGTGGGCCCATTCTGTGATAGATTCCTCTATCCCAAAGCGTTCCGCTGCTTCGCAGATGGCTTCGAAGGGTGTATTGTCAAACGCCCCTTCTATGTCAATGAATACTCCCAGAACTGATTCCCTCTGCTGAAAGGCTCTCTCGACGTAGCTAACCACTTCATGTAGAGCCGTTTCAACAGATTTACCAGCCTGGTATGCATGCTGTGAATGATGCACTGGTATTCGACTCAACGCTTCATCCCTTATGTGTCTGTCCACCATCCTTTCCAGGGTTTTTAGAAGGAAGGAGGTCAGACTGATAGGCCTGAAGGATTTCGCCAGGTCATAGCAACTTTTACCAGGTTTTGGTATAAAGACTACCCTGACCTCACGCCATGCTCTGGGCACATAACTTAGGGCCAGACAGGCCCTAAATATGCGTAGGAGGTGTTTGCGAAGTGATTCTCCACCCTCTTGTAGGAGAGCCGGAAAAATCCCATCCACCCCTGGGCTTTTGTACTTCTCAAAGTTGCCAATTGCCCATTCAATTCTGCTGGGCGTTACCACCCTTGCAGCAGTCCTCCAGTCACCATGTCTGGTAACTGTGAGGTTTCTCTCTTCTCTTTGATTTCCCTCCTGTCCCGTCAATTCCGAGCCAGGGAAGTGTACTTCAAAGAGATGAGCAAGTATTTCTCCGTGGTTTACTGTTGCCCTCCCATCCGGGAGAGTCAGACCACCTAACTTCACTGTAGGGCCCGAAGTGAAGATCTTACGGAGACGGGCCACCAATGGTAAATCCTTAATCTCCCCACAGAACTTTCTCCAGGCCTCTGCTTTGGAGACCTTAATACACTTTTTGTATTGAATCTGGGCTGTTTTATACTTAGCCCAGTTTTGGTCTGATTTCGTTTTTAACGCTTTGTTAAGTAGCTTCCGGGACCAGGAACGGAGCCTGCTCAGCTCTGCATTCCACCATGTCACCCGCTTGCTACATTTCCTAGTTTTCAAAGGACATGCAATTTCATAGGACTGAACAATGGCCGTTTGCAAGTGCTCGACCGCCTGCTCAATCCTACCGGCCGTTCTTAGGGTCCCACAAGGTTCCTCCAGCCTACTTACTAGCTCTTTCTTATAGATGAGCCAGTCCGTGGCCTTAGGGTTCCTATATGTGCCCCCAGTCCCGCCGTTCCTGCTGCCTTCCAACACAAAGTGAATTCGGCGGTGATCAGAAAGCGAATCTTCTTCGCTCACCCGCCAATTCGTGACAAACTGTGCAATCTTATTAGAGCCCAGCGTGATATCAATCACTTCCTGCCTCCGAGAGGTAACGAAAGTGGGCCTGGATCCTACATTAAGGATCTCTAGGCAGGTGGTGGAAAGGTACTCAAGTAGTGTTGAGCCTCTTACGTTTGTGTCTGAGCTGCCCCAAACCGTATGGTGTGCATTTGCATCACAGCCAATCAGGAGTGGTAGCCCTTTGGACCTGCAGTATTCTACCAAGTCAGTGACTTCCTTGGTAGGTACATTGGCATCTTCATATGGAAAATAGGCAGAGCCGACGATCAGCTCCGTCCTAGTCCCCTCTATGGAGATTTTTATGGAAGCGACGGCTAGATCCCTGGTGCAAAGCTGGTGCAACTTGAGCGCTGTGTGTTTCTTATTGATAAAGATACAGGCCCTGGGCCCCAGCTCCGCGTCACCATGGATCAAACAGCCGTTTCTTCTGTCTATCCCTAAGACTTGGCCCTTGTATACCCAAGGTTCTTGGATTAGGGATACATCTGTCTGCAACACCGCCAGGTCTCTACTAAGTAATGCAGAGGCCGCTTTGCAGTGTTGCAAGTTTATTTGCGAAAAACTAGTCTGTCCTGCAGTTACAGAATCTGCAGCACTGGTTGTCTTATCGCTTTCATTATGGGGAGGGAAATAGGAAATAGGAGGGGGAGGGGTGGGGGCTGGTGGGTTAAAGAAGGAAGGGGACAGTTTAGTGCCCATCTTCTTCCTTCTTGTTGGTCTCGGCTGTCACCTCTTTCGGTGTGCCGGACAACTGGAGGGTTCCCGCCAGGGCCTGAGCGAGGGTAGCTTGTTTACCCTGCTTGGTCCCTGACAGGCCCTCTTTGGCAACCGCCTTCGCCTTTGTGGGCCTTCCTCTGGATCCAGATCTTGCCGGAGGCATGGTCTTTTCCCCATCGGAAGTCCCACTCATTATCAAGCGAGGTGGCTTGATGATTGGCCCTACTATCGAGGTCCAAAGTGAATTGTGACGTTCCCCCTCCCTCTCCCCACCACCGAGAGACCCAGCCGGTTCCTCAGCTGGAGGAGGTGGAGGCGGAACGATCACAATCTTTGGAGGTATGGGAGCAGTGCCAGTTTCCTGAGCAGCGCCAGCCGCTTCAGTCTCCTGGCCCCGCTCCCCTACCTTTGTCTTTGCCTTTTCAGGAGGCACTGCTCCGGACGTGGTCTTCGCTGCCTTCCTAGCAGCCCCTCCCGAAGCACCCCCACTCGCCCCAGCTGCGTTCCCGGATGTGACCTCGTAAAAACGGGCCTTACCAAGACCGAAGTGGGGAGAGTAGTTGCACCCCGAGAGTGCCGCCAGCGACCGCTGGTCCACGCCCAGAACAAGGTGGACAGTTTTACCTACCACCCTACGATCCCAGACCCGCCACAATTGAGTGGTGAGCCCAGGATTTTGTCGTGCCAGCCTGTTCAGGATGACCTTGTTATCCTCAGTGGTACTGAGGACCGCCGTCAGCTTCTTAAGTCTAGGGAGTTTTTCATTCTCCAGAGCTTGGAGAACGAGTCCCCCCCCAGCCTTAATAGCCGGAACAGTCCCCAGTAACCACTGTTTGGCCTTGACATCGGCGCAGGTAACCCACAGAGCTCCTTGATCCCACCGGCATCCGTCAAAGCACGGGACGGGCTGTCCTGTAGGGACAGCGTCCAGCGCCTTGACTAACGCCTGTGTGATCAGATCACCCGTCTCCTGGCTCAGCAACGCGTCAGGGTACCCAGAAGGCACGATAGCTACCTTTCTGTCCGCCCTGACTGCGTCGCCGAAACCAGTCGGCTTGTAGGTCACCTTGCCGCGTTTGGTCACTTTTTTCACCTCTGGTGGGGTTTGGTCCTCAGGTCTGGGCCTTTTGGAGCTACCAGTTCCTGTAGAGCCATCCTCCACCGAGGTTACGTTGATGGGGGAAGAGGCGTCCCCGCTGTTTTGCCCCGAAAATTGTTCCCGTGCGGCCAATTTGGCTTTCCGGGCCCTTTTTTTCGCGGCTCCACTGAGGTTCTTCCTCTTACCTCCACCCGCTGGAGTTCCAGGAGTCCCGGCGTTAGCTGAGCCTCCCGTGCCCTCCACTGCGTCCATGTGGACATTTAGAAGATCGGAGTCCTCTTTCGAAGCCTCCAATCCAGAGTTTATATTTATGATTTTATTTGTTGTTTCCATTTTGGTCCCACGAGTAGTCAAGGAAGTAAACGGTCACCGCCGGCAGAGCCTGATTGCACGGCGGAAGGTGCATAAATACAATGGGGTTGCACCTGGTGCCCCAAGGTGCATCGTTAGCGACACAGTACCCCTGTGCCATTCAGCCCTCAGCACGATCGCTTACACCTTGGCTTGGGAAGTTGGTCCGCGACATGGCCTTGGTCCCCCTGGGCTGGTTTTTACACCTGCCGGGTTTCCTGTAGCACATGTTAACCAAAGTAGTCGTGGCTAGCCCACAATATCCCTCCCGCTGGAGGTCATCGTGAGCCGTCACTTCCCACCTTGGCCGTCCCCCTATCCGCCACCTGGGGACGCGCCCGGTCGGCCCTCAACCTTGTTGTCCGCTCTCCTTTACGGAGATTAGACAACCCGGGTAAATTTTACTTACGCCCTAATTAGAGTATATTGACTATTGACTAATTACTGTCATTATTCCATTTTAGTACCAAAATTCTTAAAATTTTTTTTAAATCTTCATTCATCAAAATTTTTACAAATAAACTAATTTTACCGTTACCCTCCCCCCCCCCTCCGTGTAAAAATATGTTCGAAATCTTAAAATCGCTGTTTTAAGTTTAAAATAGAAAAAAAAAAACATTCAAATTCATAATGAATAATTTTTTGCATGAATTTTCTAGAAAATTTATCGAAAAACACGAATTTTCAAAAAAAAAAAACCCAAATCGGACAATTTTCCACTAAGTTATACACAGAAAAAAAAAGGATTTCTTGGCGCAAAAAATTTTTTCTTGTTCTAAGAAAATTTTTACTTGACCCAAGAAATTTTTTGTATTATAAAGTGAAAACAAAACTTTTCTTGGGGTAAGATAAAATTTTCTTGGAACAAGAAAAAAATTTTTTAGGCGAGAAAATAATTCTTGAGCCAAGAAAAATTTTTGTCTTCAATTCATAATACAAAATATTTCTTGCGCCAAGAAATTCTTTTTTTCTGTGTGGCTATTTAAAAAAAAATCCCCGAAATCTTAAAAAATTCATATCTCCCGATTGGCTGGATGAAAAAATTCATGAAAACCTTTTTCTAGGGGTACAAAACAGTGCCCTTAATTTCAGCGAAATCGGAGATGCAAAATCTAATGGTAGGACGATTTGGCATGGAATGCCCCATATATGTAATAGGGGAGGGTGGGGCAGAGCGGCCCCTCTGAAATTTTGATCAAAAGAAAATTTTTTTTTTTTTTGCCTAATTACTATAAATCCGATATGTTTGCGCATTTTTAGCCCTACGCATGAAATTCGGGGCAAAATGGACAAGCCCAAAATTTTGAAAAAGTGATTTTTTCATATTTTTATCGTCAAATTAAAAAAAAATGATTATAATTCCACATTTCTAGCCCTACGCATAACACCTGGGGCAAAATGGACCAGCCGAAACTTCCGAAAAAATTATTTTTTCATATTTTTCGGCCGTTTCTCTATGTAAGAGACAAATTTGGTCACTAAAAATTTATAAAAATTAAATTTTTTTTTTTAGTTGATAAATTTTTGAAATAAAGTAAAACTATAGAATTGTTTTTTTTTTTTTATTAAATAACAATTAGTAATTAAGGTAATCGAGAGTGAACGATTTTTTACGCTTTAAAAAATTTCTTTCGAGTAATATAAAACCAAAAATAGTTGTCAAGAGAAAGAAATACTTTCTTAATGATGAAAACAATTTAAAAAAAAAAAAAACGAAAAAAAAAAATTTTTTATCATTTTTTGGAGGGGGGCCGCTCTGCCCCACAAAAAAAAAATTTTTTTCAGAATTTTGGCAAAATGTCTATAAATTTGTTCGAAATAGAACAAAAGTAAAGTGATCTTATGGTTGAAATTTTGGCCACTTATATGGTCCCATATTGATTATCATACATGGTATTTTCATGTGGGGGAGTAAGAAAATTTTTATAATTTTAAATTTCTAAGACGTTGATAATATTTTGCTTAAAAATCTTAGAAAATTTTTGCACCCAATTTTAGACACTTTTTGGATATTTTTCGAACACATGTCGTACATAAATTTTTTTGATTTTGAGTCTATTTTTCTTAAAATACTAAGAAAACTTTTTGGTCATTTTTTGAATATTTTTCGAATACATTTCGTATATGAAATTTCTTCGATTTTGAGTCTATTTTTCTTAAAATACTAAGAAAACGTTTCGAAGAAAATAAACTCAAAATCGAAAAAATTATGATATTGAAGTTAGCCAACGTCTAATAATTTTTAAAGTTTATTTTAGACAGTAAATTATAAAAAAAAAAAATTTGAAAAAATTGCACTTGTGGTTTTCAAAATTTTCTACATCTGCATATTTTTTTTTTTTTTTTTTTGTAATTTATTTGTTGAAAAAAAAATCCGAAAATTTTTAATTGTCTGCTAACTTTAGGATCATAAGAAATTTCATGGACGAAATTCTTAGTCCGACCGCCTACTAATTTTTCTATAAAAATTTGTCCCAATAAAAACTTTCTTTTTGTTTTCAGACACGAATTTCTCTTGCCACAATGACTGATCTCAATATATATAAATGCTAATTAGTAAGTAAATTGTTTTAAAAAAAAAAAAAAATATATATATATATATATATATATATATATATATATATATATATATGTAAATTAAAAATTTTTTTTTCAGGTAAAAAAAAAGTAATAATGAATCTATGGGTAGTAAAAATAAAAAAAATACTTAGATGACAAGTAAATTGAATGAATATTTACTTAAATAAAATTAGATGTCGCAAGAGCAGATAAAAAAAAATAATCAAAAAATGATTGTCACTTATTATGATAATTATTTAATTATATTTTGATAATTAGCTTGTGATTACAACTGATATTAACTTATCAAGTGATAAATGATTAAATATATGAATGTATATATGTAGTTAATAGTAAATTAATAAATTTGAAAGTTAGAGAATTTACTTAGAAAAAAAAAAATGGAATGTCTATCTTGTGTTAAATTACTACGTTTACCTGAGCGTAAACGTAAATTAAGAGTTGATGATGACTTGGAGACTGTAATTGAACGTACAGAGAGATGGAGAAGTATTTATGTCATATATTTTACTATGTTTTTAATGTCACTAGCATTCAGTATTGTTTTAACTGGAGTTTGGCCATATTTAGATAAGGTAATTATTTTTTTTTTTAATATTTGAGGAAAGTGGGTCAGTGAGTAAAATGGGTCAGTTTAAGGAATAGAAGTAGTTGGGGTAAAACGGGGCATCTAGTGATTTTTATCGTTTAAGGTACAAAGAGAGCATCGATTTTAGATTGTGGGGTTGATTGGAAAAGTTAAAATATTTGGGACAAATTGGGACAGAAAAACAATTAGTAGCTTTTTTTATGGAAAATGGGCTTCAATGAATTAGGAAATTTAAAAATTATTGATATTTAGGCAAAAGTGGGACATCTTAAAATTTTTTCGGGGTGAATTGGGACACTAAAAACTTATCGATACTTGGGACACCTGGAAAATGTGTCTTGAGTAAATTGGGACATGGAAATATTTGTAGTTTCGGGTGAAAAATAAAACGCGAAGAAAATTGGGACACTTAAAACATGTTAAAATTTGGGACAAAGTGGGACACCTTGAAATTGTGTCTTGAGTAAATTGGGACACATAAAAAATTTATAGTTTCGGGTGAAAAATAAAACACGAAAAAAATTTGCACTAAAAAAAAATTACAATTTGGGACAAAGTGGGACACCTTGAAATTGTATCTTGAGTAAATTGGGGCATCGAAAAATTAGCAGTTTCGGGGAAACAAATCAATCTCGGATTGGGACACTGAAAAATATCAATATTCAGGACAAAGTGGGACGGCCTAAAATTCTTGCTTGAGTAGAATGGGACTTCTAAAAATTAGTAATTTCCGGAAAAGAACGAACTCGAAGAAAATTGGGACACTTGAAAATATGTATCAATATAAGGGACAAAATGAGACATCTTAAACCTTTTTCTTAAGTAATTTGGGACATGGAAATATTTGTAGTTTCTGGAGGAAAATAAAACTAGAAGAAAATTAGGACTAAAAAAATATCAATGCTCGGGATAAAGTGGGACATCTGAAAATTGTGTCTCGAGTAAATTGGGACACAAAAAATTTGTAGTTTTTGGAAAAAAATAAAACGAGAAGAAAATTGGGACACTTAAAACATATTAAAATTTGGGACAAAGTGGGACACCTTAAAATTGTGTCTTAAGTAAATTGGGACATCAAAAGATTAGCAGTTTTGGGTGAAAATCATTCTTAGATTGGGACACTAAGAAATATCAATATTCGGGACAAAGTGGGACGGCCTAAAACTCTTGCTTGAGTAGATTGGGACTTCTAAAAATTAGTAATTTTCGGAAAAGAACGAACTCTGAGAAAATTGGGACACTTGAAAACATCAATAATTGGGATAATATGAGACATCTCAAAATTTTTTCTTGAGTAAATAGGGACATCGAAATATTTGTAGCTTCTGAAGGAAAATAAAACTAGAAGAAAATCGGGACACCAAAAACATATTAAAATTTAGGACAAAGTGGGACACCTTGAAATTGTATCTTGAGTAAATTGGGACATTGAAAGATTAGCAGTTTCGGGTGAAAATCAATCTTAGATTGGGACACTAAAAAAATTTCAATATTCGGGACAAAATGGGACGGCCTAAAATTCTTGCTTGAGTAGATTGGGACTTTTAAAAATTAGTAATTTCCGGAAAAGAACGAGATCGAAGAAAATTGGGACACTTGAAAATATCAATAATTGGGACAAAATGGGACGTCTTAAAATTTTTTATTGCATAAATTAGGACATGGAAATATTTGTAGTTTCTAGAGGAAAATAAAACTAGAAGAAAATTGGGCCACTAAAAAAAATCAATACTTGGGACATTGGAAAATTTAGTACTTTTTTCACTAACTTTTTTTTTGTGTAAATAAAAATTCAGCTACAGAGACAACAAATTATCAAATTTAATTCGTGACCATTTTACTCCATACTCGTCGATTTATTCCATTAGATTTAATAGATGAATTAATAAACGAATTTTGATTAAAAAAATTTTTTTTTTTAGTTAGATCCTAGTGTAAAAAAAGAATTTATCGGATATGTAGTAGCTGCAAATCCATTTGGTCAAATGATATTTTCACCAGTAATTGGTTGGTGGGGAAATAAACGTGGATCTGTAAGGTTACCATTATTATTAACATTAGCACTATTTGTTATTGCATCAGTTATTTATAGTACACTGGAATTAATTCCTGGAGATAAAAAAACCTGGATGGTTGCTGCCCGTTTTATAGTTGGGGTCAGTTCAGGTAAAAAAAAATCATATTTGATTGAGAAAAACAAAATTTTGAATCATTCGAAATTTGAGTAGACTCAATAGTTTTTCAAAAGGCTGTAGCTTCTAAACTATCAAGTTTAGAGTAATTTTGAAAGATGACTAATTTGTAGAAAACTAAATTTCCTAGAAAATTGATAGAATTCAAAATTTCGACAAGTTCGTTTGCTTAAAAGTTACAGCGTTTTGAAAATAAAAACTACAATTTAAAATTTTTGACTTAAAATTTTCGACTGTTGGCTTTGAAATCGATATAACTCATTAACTATCGATCCAACAGAATTTTATGAGAGAAATAATTTTGTAGGAAATTTAATTTTCTATAAATTTTGTCTGATTCAAAATTTTGATAAACTCAATCGTTAGTAAGTTATAGCGCAAGAGAAATAAATATTTTCATTTGAGTAGAAATTTGTGATGAATAATTTTTTACACAGCAAATATTGCGGTAGCGAGATCATATTTGTCAGCAGCAACGAAATTATCTGAAAGAACGAAAGCCGTATCAATGGTCTCATTAGCTCAGGTAATTAATAATATTCTTCATTGATAGCAAATTTGACAAATAAATAAAAAATACTTCCAGGTACTAGGATTTGTAGTCGGTCCAGGCTTACAAGCAGCAGTCACTCCATTGGGAGATGCAGGATTCAATATTTTCGGACTACCTTTCAATATGTACACAATGGCTGGTTGGATAAACGTATTTTTCGGATTATTGAATTTAATTTTTATATTACCATGGAATTTTAAAGAACACAAAATAGCTGCACGCGAAGCCATGAGAGATCAAGGAAAATCTTCTGGTAATTGAAAAAAAAATTATTTGAAACATTTTTTTGAATTTACTGAAGTCGGGGCAAAATGTGACATTATTTGAAAAAAAAATTCATTTTTTTTAAATAGTTACAGTTCAGAGAAAAAAATGAGGCAAGTTGGTTTGAACCTGCGACCAATTGAATTTTTTTATTTTTCTTAGTTGTTATTTTATTGAAAACTGGAATAAGAGAACTCTGGACCCCTTTAATTTTTTTTTCAATCCCTGAAAACTGTGTAAAATTTAAACATGAGTTATTATATATAAGTATATGGAATCAGCCAAAAAACAGATTGCATCTGTAAAAAAGTGCGCCAACCCGACTAGAATTTTTTATTAGGACCTGACGAGGTCCTTATCAGGTTAACCTTTTTTCAAATAAGATTCAGATCAGGATATTTTGACGAGGAACATATGGATATAACGGTAAGACCCACGAGGTCCTCATCTGGATTGCCTTATCAGGTCCTTACCAGGATATCTTCATCACAGCCTCATCACGATTACCTCCTCAGGTCCTTACCAGGATATCCTCATCGAATCCTTGTCAAGATTACCTCCTCAGGTCCTTACCAGGATATCCTGATCGAATCCTTGTCAAGATTATCCTCCTCAGGTCCTTACCAGGATATCCTAATCGAATCCTTGTCAAGATTACCTCCTCGATCCTTACCAGGATATCCTGATCGAATCCTTGTCAAGATTATCCTCCTCAGGTCCTTACCAGGATATCCTAATCGAATCCTTGTCAAGATTACCTCCTCGATCCTTACCAGGATATCCTGATCGAATCCTTGTCAAGATTATCATCAGGTCCTTACCAGGATATCCTAATCGAATCCTTGTCAAGATTACCTCCTCAGGTCCTTACCAGGATATCCTGATCGAATCCTTGTCAAGATTATCATCAGGTCCTTACCAGGATATCCTCATTGAATCCTTGTCAAGATTATCATCAGGTCCTTACCAGGATATCCTCATCGAATCCTAATGAGGATTACCTCCTCAGGTCCTTACCAGGATATCCTCATTGAATCCTTGTCAAGATTATCATCAGGTCCTTACCAGGATATCCTCATCGAATCCTTGTCAAGATTACCTCCTCAGATCCTTACCAGGATATCCTCATCGAATCCTTGTCAAGATTATCATCAGGTCCTTACCAGGATATCCTCATCGAATCCTTGTCAAGATTACCTCCTCAGATCCTTACCAGGATATCCTCATCGAATCCTTGTCAAGATTACCTCCTCAGATCCTTACCAGGATATCCTCATCGAATCCTTGTCAAGATTATCATCAGGTTCTTACCAGGATATCCTCATCGAATCCTCGTCAAGATTGCCTCCTCAGGTCCTTACCAGGATATCCTGATCGAATCGTCAAGACTATCATCAGGTCCTTACCAGGATATCCTCATCGAATCCTTATCAGGATTACCTTCTTAGGTCCTTACCAGGATATACTCGTCAAATCTTTATCAGGGTTGCCTTATTAGTAATTATTTTTAAAAAAATATTAAATTGCGAAAAAAAATTAGAAAATTTGAATTCGATCCGGAATGTTATCTATTGTATTAAGAGCATTAATTAGAGGAAGTAAACATGTTTTTTATTGATAAAAAAAATCCCAATGACTACAGCAAAATGTCCATGAATTTCTTCGAGATAGGACAAAAGTAAACTGATTTGATGGTTGAAAGCCACAAAAAGTAATAACCGGCTTAGGGGGCCTTTCTTACCCCATCCTCCTAGTGATCATTAGTATTCATCTTTAAGCGAATATTAGCCCATTTTACCTCAGTCAGCTTTTTCCAGTTTGTAATAAAATAATTCCGGCACCAAAATAGCAAATGTTTAAAAAAAAATTTCGTTACCAAAAATTAAAAATTGGATGCTCAGAATGACCGACTTGTGCCATAATCTTCCTTTTTTTTTAAACCAGAACTGAGAGTTTAAAAAAAAAACTTTTACCTCAAAAATAATTTTTCATTTTGCCCTGGCCTTTATTAGACTCTGGAATCATATCAATTCTGCTTTATAAAAAATAAATTTATCAAAACATGTCTAATATAAGACACTGAGTAGTGAATTAATAAAACAATTAAGTGAAGCTTTTAATTTTAATTACACCATTGTTATTTTTTTTTTTTAATAGAAAAAGAAGCATGGAAAGCAATAAAACCAGATTATGTAGCAGCTTGGACATTAATTTCTGCTTTTATAATATTAGTTTTTAATTTTGTGTTATTAGAAACGTACGTAAGAATCAACTTAGCAGACACTTAATTATCGAATTAATAAATTAAGATGATAAAATTAATAATTTATATTTTATGTTAATAGTCTTGGCACTCCGCTGACAATGGATCAATTTGCATGGACTAAAAAAGAGTCACTTTATTACATGGGAATAGTAATGAGTGTTGGTGCCGTAATAGCTTGTGTTGTTTTCGTGATTATTGAACCTCTGTGCAAAAGGTAAACGATTGCAATATTTATGAGGATTTGAATATTTATGAGTATCAATACATTGTAAGCATACAGTAATAGAACCCAAAAAATGAACAGTTTCTTAGATAGATAACTCGTGCCATCAAGTATAATACCTGAGTTCAGGGTTTGGGAACACGGGCGCCAGCAAGTGTTACCAACCGGACAAGAATATTATTCTCGATGGCACTAGTCGACTGCGATAGTTAACTTGATAAACTACACGGAAAAAAAATTCTAGTTAAATTTACGATGCTAACATCGTAATTTTTCCTATCGATCATTGTAGTAGTGAACTACACCTTCAAAATCAATTTTTACGATGTAGCATTGGAAATTTTATTTAAGAAATAATACTTCAGATAAATAACACAAATTCTTGAGCTCTTTATTATAAATTACGATGTGAACATACACGGAAAGAAAATTATGGAAACGGTTCCCATAAATCTGTAAAATTTTTCCTAGACCAATATGGGAACTATGGCCATAAGTTATGGGAGCAGGTCCTATAATTATGGAAACGCTACCCATAACATTAAAGAAATAGTTCCTGTAATTAGAGGAAGGGTTCCTATAATTCATAGGAATTGTTCCTATAATATTATGGGAATAGTTCCCATAATATATAAGAATGAACCTCATATTTCATAGGAATCCTTCCCATAATATTATAGGAATAGTTCCCATACCATTATGGGAATAGGTCCCATACCATTATGAAAATAGTTCCCACAATTGTACGGGAATAGCTCCCATAATGATATGGGAATAGTTCCTATACCAATATGGAAATAGTTCCCATACCATTATGGGAACAGTTCCCATACCATTATGGGAACAGTTCCCATACTATTATGGGAACCATCCTTATATTGGTATAGGAACTATTCTCATACCATTATGGGAATAGTTCCCATAATTATATGGAAATAGTTCTTATAATTATATGGAAATAGCTCCCATAATGATATGGGAATAGTTCCTATAATTATACGTGAATAGCTCCCATAATGATATAAAATAGTTCCCATAATATTATGGGAACCATTTCCATGATGGTATGGAAATAGTTCCTATACCAACATGGGAATAGTTCCTATACCATTATGGGGACAGTTCCCATAGTTGTACGGGAATAGCTCCCATAATAATATGGGAATAGTTCCCATAATATTATGGGAACCATCCCTATATTGGTATAGGAACTATTCTCATATTATTATGGGAATAGTTCCCATAATATTATGGGAATCATTCCCATATTGGTATAGGAACTATTCTCATACCATGATGAGAATAGCTCCCATAATGATATGGGAATAGTTCCCATAATATTATGGGAACCATTTCTATGATGGTATGGAAATAGTTCCTATACCAATATGGGAATAGTTCCCATACCATTATGGGGACAGTTCCCATAGTTGTACGGGAATAGCTCCCATAATAATATGGGAATAGTTCCCATAATATTATGGGAACCATTCCCATATTGGTATAGGAACTATTCTCATACCATGATGAGAATAGCTCCCATAATGATATGGGAATAGTTCCCATAATATTATGGAAACCATTTCTATGATGGTATGGAAATAGTTCCTATACCAATATGGGAATGGTTCCCATAATACTATGGGAACTATTCCCATAATACATAGCAAAAGTTCCCATAATTTTTTTTCCGTGTAGTTGAATTTGAAGTAATAGAAATTTTAAATGAAAGTATTAAATAATAATCCTTCGGGTGTTGGATTCGAACCTTTTGGATGCAAACTGACCGACGCCTTGGACCATCTGGCCACAGAAGGGCCCACAAGTCTACGTAGTTTTTAAGATTCATATAAACGATATAAATAAACAGTCATAAGTCACGAGAATGCCTCTTACGATGGACACAGTTACTTTTAACAAATTACGATGTAACATCATAATTTTTTATAACTTACATCATATTATAACAGAGGTAGCACTGTAATATTTATTTTACTTAAGTGATCCAGTAATTTTATCAGTAGATTAATGACACTCAGTAGTGGAATAAGATCTAGAAGCAGCCTGCGACCAACAGAGAGTTGATTTAATAATTTATAAGGTCGTCGATTCATTATATATATATATGTCTTTGAAGGTCCAAGTTGGTTCATTTCGAGTTTTCATCATGATTGAATCTCAAAATGACTTATGTAGGTTTTCAATGCTCATTTGGGATCAAAGTATGTCTTAGATTTTGACTCAGGAAAAAATTAAAAAAATCAAATTGATAATTTAAAAGTTCGATAAAAATTTATTATTAAGTAAAAATAAAAGTAACGATCAAAAATAAACTGAGTGCTTGAGGTGTGCACTTTTAGATTTTCTAACATTTTTTTTCTCCGTGATCGAGATATTATTAAAACTCGTAATAGAGACAATATAATAATAATTAATAATTTAGAATCATACATTTTTAAGTGAAAAATAGTGTATACTTATCATGCAGAAGCATCTAAAGCGTAAATGTTAGTAGATAGTTATCATCATAAAATGGTGAGTTAGATGAGCAACACACGTAATCTACATAATTTTATTTTTTTTTCTATTTTAAAATAGCGATTTTTGATATATCGCTAACAGAGGACTATACTTTCGAAATTTAATGTTGCACAATAAACCATTTGTAAGTTTATTTAACAAATAACAAATAAAATTACAACACAGTAATGAACAGTTAACTACTTTTCAGTAAAAGATATATGATTATATTGATTTGACATGAATTTCTCTACACGGAAAGAAAATTATAGCAGCGGTTCCCATAATTTTGTGAAATTTTTTCCTATACCATCATAGGAATTACGACCATAAATTATGGGAGCGGTTCCTATAATTATAGGAATGTTTCCCATAATTATAGGAATAGTTCCTATAATTATCAGAATGTTTCCCATAACACTATAGGAATGGTTCCTATAATTATAGAAATGGTTCCTACAATTTATAGGAATACTTTCTATAATATTATGGGAATCATTCCTATAATTTATGGCAATGGTTCCTATAATTTATAGGAACTATTCCCATAAATTATAGGAACCATTCCCATAATATTATGGGAATGGTTCCTATAATAGTATGGAAACTATTCCCATAATATTATGGGAATGATTCCCATAATGCAATTGGAATGGTTCCCATACCATTATGGGAACGGTTCCCATAATATTATGGGAACGGTTCCCATAATATTATGGGAACCATTCCCATATCATTATGGGAACCATTCCCATATCATTATGGGAACCATTCCTATAATGTTATGGGAATGGTTCCCATATTATCATGAAAAAATTAATTTAAAGAAAAGTGTGGTAATCACTTCTACAATACACAGAAATATTATTAAACATAAAAACAAAAATTCAAACATTGAAAAAAAAATCGTACTTGGCAAAAAACATTAAAATTTTTAACCAGAATTTTTTGTCAGCACAAAACATTCAAGAAAATTCAAATTTTGGGAAATTTCTACACTATTGTGCAAAAAAAAATTTAATGATATTATAGGGATGGTTCCCATAACATTATGGGAATAGTTCCCATAATATTATAGGAATAGTTCCTATACCAATATGGGAACCATTCCCATAATAGTATGGGAATGATTCCCATATCATTATGGGAACCATTCCCATAATGGTATGGGAATCATTCCCATACTATTATGGGAATGGTTCCCATAATATATGGGAACCATCCCTATAGTAGTATAGGTACTGTTCCCATACCATTATGGGAACCATTCCCAAAATGCATAGGAAAACTTCCCATAATTTTCTTTCCGTGTAATGACAAGTCAAATAAATGAGTCGGTAAAGTAGAATTTCTTGTAATTTCGATTTTATTGAAATTAAAACAACGGGATTTATACGAAAAAAATCTAGAATATGGTTGACCTTGTGGACGTTATTTTAAAAATGTTTTAAATAATTAAGGTGATCGAATTAAAAATCTGGTTGAGATCTTAATCTTGATAAATTTTAATGATTGCTATAAACTTCTATATAAATGTATTGTTAACTATTAATTATTATTAATTGCAGATTCGATGAAAGGAGAGTCATGTTATGGGGTGGATTTTTGTTCATGGTAGTTGGACGAATTATTTGTATACCATGGGGTAATACTGATCCACCACTCATTGCTGAAAGAGAATGTAATTATCTCAGTTCATTTATATTCATTAGATAATAATAATTATAAGTTCGAATTCGTTAGAAATAACATGTAGTATAGCTTAAATTAATATTTCTGGTGAAGGATTCGAGATACGGCAAAAATTACAAGAACTAACTTGACGGGGAATTTGATTTCCTACAAAAAAGTACCTATCAAGTTTTTACGTAAATCCAATAGTTTAGCTACAATTACAATGCCAAGTACTCAATCTATCCTTATACACGGAAAGAAAATTATGGAAACAGTTCCTATAATTCTATAAAATTTTTTTCTATACCAACATAGGAATTATAACCATAAATTATGGGAGCAGTTCCTATAATTATAGGAATGTTTCCCATAACATTATAGGAATGGTTCCTATAATTTATACGAATTGTTCCTATAATATTATGGGAATCATTCCCATAACATATAGGAATGAACCCTATATTGTATAGAAATCATTCCCATAAATTATAGGAACTATTCCCATAATATTATAGGGATGGTTCCCATAATGCTATTGGAATAGTTCATATACCATTATGGGAACCATTCCCATAATATAATGGGAATGGTTCCCATATTGGTATAGGAACTATTCCCATATATTATGGGAACCATCTCTATGATAGTATGGGTAAAATTCCTATACCATCATGGGAACTATTCCCATTATGCATAGCAAAAGTTCCCATAATTTTCTTTCCGTGTACACACTTTAGCTTAAAATTGACAGTTATTTGACAATCGAAATTACCGAAATTTTCTGCTCGAATTTGCCAACCATTTGACGGTAAAAGTTAGAAGGAAAAATTTGTGGTTAATTTTTTCCTTAATGTAGAGGTACCTTTTTTAAAAGAAAAAACCCCTAATGAAAGTTTCCTTGAAGTTTTCGTCAAACATCCATCAACTTCAGTCCTTTCCGGTTTTTACGACAATTTTTATACAACTTTTGAAGTGGATTTGCATTCTAATTCGGGTGGTACATTTTCATCAAATTGTATAGCAAGTTACGTGACGGACATTTGACGAGAAATTCAAGGAGACTATTGTAAGGTAAACTTTTGCTAAACAAACTGAACTATTAGGGTGTAAACCTATCGAAATCATCGTTTTTCAAATTTTTAAATGTTTGAATTGCAATTATGGCTAAACTAATTACGATACGACAAAAATAGACAGAATAAAACTTACAGGAAATTTAATTTTCTACTAAAATTCTTTTAATCATTTTTACGTAAGTCTAATAGCTTAGTCAGAATTTTAGTTTGAAGTACTCGATCTATTTAATTTTAAGGACGTCGATCCGTTTTTGGCGAAACCAGATTACGGAAATTTACCACATTTCGCCGTAATTTACTCTAAAAAAAAACGTCATCTCTGCGGTAAATTTACCGCAATTTACGGTAAGTTAAATAGTATAGGTAATTTACGGCATTTGACGGCGAAATACGTTAGAATGCGGAAATTTACGGTAATTTGTGGAATTTTTATCGTAAGCACTGTATTCTTTTGGATTTTTAGATTTTTTTACGATGCAATACTTCATATTACGGTAAAATACCACATGCTTGCCACAATATTACGGTACATTACCATTATATTACTGCAAACGTACGGTAAAAACATCGTACTGTTGTTGTGTAGTACTGTATTTTTGCCGTAAAATACCGTACGTTTTCCAGAAAACACCTATTTTTACCTCAAATTGCGTTATTTTACCTTAAAACCGTAATTCTTCTCAATACCGTCAATCAATTACCGTAAACTACCGTAGTTCTTCCGGATACCGCAAATTACTGTAATTACCAAAATTTACCGTAGATTACTGTAATTTGCTCAAATACTGCGAATTACGATAATTACCGTAATTTTTTCGAATACCGTAAATTAGGTTATAACCGTAATTTACCGTAAATTGTCGTATACCCTAAACTGCGGCAAATTACGGTAATTATTGCCATTTAACGTAAAATAGTAACCCTCCTGAATACCGTAAATTAGGTAATTACCTAATTTACCGTGATGCGTCCGCATACGGTAAATTTGGCAAATTACGGTAATTACCATATTTTACCGCCTTTCGGATCTGTTAGGGGTAGAACTTATGGTCGATCATAATAATGATAATTATTTATATTAAATTACAGTAATAACCAATGCGAGCCTATCACCGAACGCTACAGAAGTAGTAGGATGTCCAAGTGATCAAGAATGGTGCCGCTACACACCAGCAATGACGATAACCCAATTTATAATTGGTTATGGCTTTACAACCATCGGCTACCCAGTCGGCGTTACTTTAGTACAAACGATATTCACAAAAGTCCTAGGGCCTCGGCCACAAGGTCTCTGGATGGGCATAATGACCGGCGCAGGTTGTGCAGCCCGTGTTTTAGGTCCCGTATTCGTTGGCTTCATTTACACTCGCTGGGGTACTTATCACACATTTGGTATCACTGGATTGACTCTGGTAGTCGCCATGATCTGGTTACAAATCGTCAACAAACGGTTGATCACTAAGTCGACCTATCAAGAAGTGGCAGTATCTCCAGAAGCCGAGAGTCCTAAGGAAGTCGAAATGCAGGCCATGGCGGAAAATATGTCCGAGCGCCATCTGTCTGAGAAGCCAGGTAGTTTAAATGATGTGAGCGTTCAAAATGGAGGAGTGAAGGACGAATTGAAAGCATTCATCAGCGATAAAAATGATAATGACTGAGTTGGTGCACAAATAAATAAACTTTATAGAGATTATATTTTAAATTGTAATTGATTTTGTTAATTGAAGATGAGTTTATTTTATATACCATGAAATTTTGACTGAATTTAATAAATATTTTTATTAACAAATTTCTTTTTTTTTTTGGGTCATGTGAAAAATAAAAATTTTTTTCTATTAAAAATTCTCTGCTTAGTCTATATATGAGCATACGCAGATATATACCCAATTTTGAACCACCGTAAATGATCATTGCTCATATGTGATTAAATATATCAGCATACGATCAACCAGGCATATACGATCATACGTAATTATATTAGAGTATACATGGTTATATATGAGTATATATAAAAGAACGTGATCATAAACGTAATTATTCATGACCACATATAATTATAGGGCCATTTTTTTATCTGATCATATATTAGCATTCATATATGGTCCCATGCAGGAGGTGCCAGAGTGGAACGACGGGGCCCTACTTGGCCCAGCGCTAGGAAACCTAGCTTTGGCACACCTATATTGGCCCATGCTTGGCTCAAGATTGGGTACTCAGTCCTGGCCGTTACAATGATTACCCGGGCTTGGGCTAAGACTGGGTAACCTAGCCTTAGTAATTCAATAGCAATTTAGGCTTGGGCCAGGACTAGGTAACCTAGCCTTGGCTGTTACAATGGTTACCTGAGCTTGGGCCACGACTAGGTAACCTAGGCTTGGCCGTTACAATGATTACCCGAGCTTGGGCCAAGACTGGGTAACCTAGCCTTGGCAATTCAATGGCAACTCAGGTTGGGACCAGGACTAGGTAATCTAGCCTTGGCCGTTACAATGATTATCCGGGCTTGGGCCAAGACTGGGTTCCCTTGTGTTGGCCATCCAATGGAAAGCCAGACTTGGGCTAAGGTAGAATTACCCAAGTTTGGCTATACCAATGGTTTAATAAGTAGATCATATAAATGTACCAGTTCAACATTAGTAGGTTCGTCCAGTAGCTACCGTTCGGATCCAGCAATCAGAAGGACGGCAGTTCGCGCCCAGAGCCCAGCAGACTTTTCACCGAGTTTTTTTTCACATCATTTACCTCTCTTATATAGTTTAAACGTTAATGATCATGAACTCAACGAGGTTAATAATAATAAAATTTTTTTTTAAATTAAATTTATTCATTCCCTCGATGTGTGGGCCAGGACTGGCAACGAAGCCTGGGCCAGGACTGACAATGATGCATGGGCCAGGTCTAGCAACCAAGACTGGCCCCGTGTTATCATTCCAGACTTTTACCAAGGCTGGGCCAAGACTGGCTTACAACCTTGGCCCAAGGTTTTACATACTTGGGCCAAGCCTGCGCCCGTCGTACTTTTCTCTCTCTCATTTTTTTCTTACTTTTAGGAGATCATAGATTTCGTAAAATTAATTTTTTTCAATTTTCGTAATAATTTTGAAGATTTTTGTTCGTAGCCCAATTCGTCATAATTATAAATAAATTAAACAATTCCAATCTCACTAACAGTCTAAATATAATTTTCCAGAACTCATTTCAAGCTTTGAATCCTTTTCTTTTGAGTACATTGACGACCCGACTGTAAAAAAATATTTTTTGAAAAACTAGGTGGCTCGTAAGTAAATTTAGAGATTACAAGGACGATAAGTACTAAAATAAACAGGATGATGGTATCACCATTGCTATTTCATTTTCGTTGTCTCGCACAGTTACCTTACCAATAGAAAAAGTCTCTTCTCAAGTGTGAAGACAACGACACGCATCACGCATGGTCCGTTCATAATAACATCCGTTGTTTCATTTTTTATTTGTTATTATTACTAACCCATACTCTTATCGTTGAGATCCTGCATCCTTCATCATACTTTTTAGACATCTCTTCATATTTCAATCTCCCTACCCCCGATATTACAAACAATGAATCATGTCTAAATATAATTTTATGTTAAATACGATTTCGTAAAAAAATTAATTATTTACATAATTAATTGAGTTTAATTTTAATAAACTTTACCGTTTAAAAGTAATCGTATTTCAAAAAGAATTTTATCGTAATTTTTGGTAGTAGGGGAGAGTGGGGTCAATTTAACCAAAAATACTTTAACATTTTTTTTTTAGATGAATAAAAGCAAAATGATAACTTTTTTTTTACGAAATTATACTTTATTATATAGACTATCATTTCTCATAAGCATATAACTCAACAAATTATGAAAATTTTTAGTAAATACCAAATTGTACAACTGCATCAAATGGTTCAATCGTCCCCTTTGCGGGGGCAATTGGACCACTAGTCGGGGACAATTGAACCAAGAGTATTAGAACCACAAACGAATGACCCAGATCGAAAAATTTGATCTGATTTTAGTCTAACTGGACTGTATTTGGACTACTTGGTCGGTTATTGAACTTCGATAAAAATTTTAATCTGTTTTTGATCTACCCGGACTGAAAAATTTGACCTGATTTTAGTCTGATTGGACTATTTGATCTGATTTTGATCTTTTATGAAAATTTTAAGCTGTTTTCGACCTGCTACGTTAAAAAACAAACGCGTTACGAGCAGACTAAATTAGATTAATTTGTGAACTTTAAAAAACTTTAGTTCTGAAAATTTACAAGGACAAAACTAGATTAAATCATGGACTTATAAAATTTTTATTTATGAGCAATATTTATGAAAAAATATTAAGTTGCAGAATTGATTATGTTTTATTTACTATCTTTTGTTTAAAAATGTCGGCAGTTAATGAAAATTTGACAGCTTAATTTTTTAGTTGTCTTCATTGAATATTTATATCATATAATAAAAGTGATAAAACAACTCTTAAAATGTCAAGAATTTTCTCTTATTTACTGGATAAAATTGAAAATATTTTGGCATAAGAAAACATCAAAATTCTTGTGCTACGGAGAAAAATGTTGGCTCGAAATCTACCAATCTTTATTATGCTGTCGACTAAACTTGAAACAGAAAGTAAAGTATCCAAAAAATTACTATGCTCTTATAAAAAATTATTATGCTGCATCAAAATTATTATAATGTATGGAAGTAATTGATATTGAAGCTCATCGATAAGTTTCTCGCGCGTAATAAGTAATGTGATACAGTATGATCATTTTTTGTAAGAGCACGATAATTTTTTGGATGCTTTACTCCCTGTTTCAAGTTTTGTCGACAGCATTGTAAAAATTGGTAGGTTTCGAGCCAACATTTTTTCTCTGTGACATCTTATTATGGAAGCGCATTAGCATGTTTTAAATACCAAGAAAATTAAAATAAATTAATAAATCTAGATTATTAATATTTATATTTATAAAAAGTCCTGTATTTGTCCTTAAAAACAATTGAACACAGAGCAATAATTATAATAAAAAAGTCTGTTTTTAGTCTAAAAGCGATTTAAAACAGACTAAATATCATACGAAAATAAGTCTGATATTAGCCTAGATAAGGAATAGTACGGGCAAAAACAGATTAAATTCTTATATAAAATAAATACGATTTATAAACTTGAATTAAAGGAAAAATATTTGAATTTATCATTTATTTTAAAACAGATCTAATTTTTTGACCCGGGGACGTTAATGAATAATTTACTATTCACTACCCGACTAGAAATTGTCCCAATACATATATTGGGCCCCAATTGGGAATCGCTGTGGCATGTCCAGACTCATTTTTATATTTTTTTCGATTTTTTAAGCTTACTGGTTCAATTGCTCCTTGGTTCAATTGACCTTACTCTCTCTTACTCAATAAGTGAAGTAAGAATATATAAAGAACTTAATTTACAATATTTTTAAGATCAATGCGGATCATGTGCGGAATTAGTAGGGGGGTAGAGAGATCATGCCCGTCAGGTGGACTGGGAATGCGAAGCTAATGCAGAATGAACGTGGATTGATTACGAATTAAATGCGGAGCTCATGCGGATTACATTCTAAGCGAGTGTGGATTTCATGTGGTGCCAAAGCCTAATGGACGTCGACTGAATGCGGATTGAATGTGGCTCGGATGACGAGTTAATGCGGAGTCGGTAAGAAGCCACTGCGGATCAATTATCGACTGGATTTAGATAGCGTGCGGATTTGGTGCCAAGTGAATGCAGATCGGTGTGGGCTGAATGTAAAGTAAAGGCAAAGTTAAAGGAAAAATACTTTTGGACGTAGAATACGAGAAGTTAAAATTACCAGATTGAATCATTGAACTACACTTATCCGAAAAATTAAAGGAACAAAAAAATTTTATAAATTTTTTAGTGATTTTTGGAAGGCTGTATTATCGTGAAAAATGATCGTATCGAAAAAACAAAAAAAGCAAATTGAAGCTTGAAATCTCTAAAATATTTTTTCGAGCCACGGTTTTTGCGGAATCATAAGAAAAAGGTCGAGACAAAATTTTTCTAAATTTTTTGGTTTTGTTTTTAAGGTCTACGGGGCCGGGAAAAATTTTTTCAAAAAAACGAATTCATGGCTCGCTTAGGAAATTTATTCAGCTACAATTTTCTTTTTTTTGTTTCTCTGTACGTCAATTTGCTGCTGACATATCAGCCTTCAAATGAAAAAGGATCCTTTTGTCTTTGATTATTGATATCTCAGCAAATAATGGCCGCACAGTAATTTAAAGGGCAGTTTAAGAAACTTGAATAAATTCCCTACAAGCTTCATTTTTGATTTAAAAAAAAAAAAATTTTTTTTCATCCTTGATATCCATTTGAAAAACCCTTAAAAAATGGCGATTTTCTGGTTTTTTAGTCGACTCATCGCTACTCTCCAAATATTGATAAAAAAAATAATGTTGCCAGGTAATTTTACAGCTTAATGTACCTTCAAAAACCCTAGAAATTTTTAGATTGATCCATTAAACCGTTTGTCCGGTCCGATTGCTCAAAGTATTACAAAACATTTAAAGGAACCGAAAAGAGAAAAAATTCAAGAATTTTTTCACTTTTTTTCTTTTACGTTTTATTCAGTTTTTTTTTTATTTTTTCTCTTTTCGGAAAAATTTTTTTTTTTTTTCCTTTACCTTACCTTTACTGAATAACTAACGCAAAAATGAAAAAAAATCCGAAAAAAATTGATTTTTTCATTTTGATAACGATTACACAAATTAAGGAACAAAACTTGTTCCTTTAAATGTTTTGTAAAACTTTGAGCAATCGGACCGGACAAACGGTTTAATGGATCAATCTAAAAATTTCTAGGGTTTTTGAAGGTACATTAAGCTGTAAAATTACCTGGCAACATTATTTTTTTTATCAATATTTGGAGAGTAGCGATGAGTCGACTAAAAAACCAGAAAATCGCCATTTTTTAAGGGTTTTTCAAATGGATATCAAGGATGAAAAAAAATTTTTTTTTTTTTAAATCGAAAATGGAGCTTGTAGGGAATTTATTCAAGTTTCTTAAACTGCCCTTTAAATTACTGTGCGGCCATTATTTGCTGAGATATCAATAATCAAAGACAAAAGGATCCTTTTTCATTTGAAGGCTGATATCTCAGCAGCAAATTGACGTACAGAGAAACAAAAAAAAGAAAATTGTAGCTGAATAAATTTCCTAAGTGAGCCATGAATTCGTTTTTTTGAAAAAATTTTTCCCGGCCCCGTAGACCTTAAAAACAAAACCAAAAAATTTAGAAAAATTTTGTCTCGACCTTTTTCTTATGATTCCGCAAAAACCGTGGCTCGAAAAAATATTTTAGAGATTTCAAGCTTCAATTTGCTTTTTTTGTTTTTTCGATACGATCATTTTTCACAAAAATACAGCCTTCCAAAAATCACTAAAAAATTTATAAAATTTTTTTGTTCCTTTAATTTTTTGGATAAGTGTATAGGGTTTGGTCTCGAATTTTTAAATGTCGACTAGATCATTCGGTGCAGTTGTGAAATAACTCCAAATACCCTCTATTCTATATAGCCACAGGAAATAATTTTCTTTTAAATTAAAATTACAAAGTAAACTAAAAAAAATTAGTAAAAATTAAGAAACATAATAGAGTGACATCTTACTTTCTCTTTTTGAATTTTAAGAATCTGGCTAAAAATAATTAATTAAAATTACTCGTTGCCCGTGTAAAAAAAACTCGTTCCAAAAAGATTCCAAAAAAGTTCCGCATATGGAACTTCTAAACATGAGACAGATTAGAACTTCGAATGGAACTTTTTTGGAACGTTAGTAATTTTGATGGTAAAAAAAAAGTTGTTATGAGCAAATTTAGAGTCAAAAAAGGACGTTCTTGGATCTTTTTTGGAATTTTTTATGGACGTTTTTTTTTACTTCTATAAAAAATTCAAAAGTAGTGATTTTTGAACTATTTTGGCATGTTTCTGGAACGTCTTTATTCTACAAAAGATGCAAAAGAAGTGATTTTTGAAAGTTTTTGGAACGCCTTTTTTAGTCCATAAAAAGTCAAAAGTGGTGATTCTGGAACTTTTTTGGAATGTTTTTGGAACATCTACTTTAGTTCTATAATAGGTTGTAAAATAACGATTTTTGAACCATTTTTGAATGTTTTTGGAACGCCTTTTTTAGTCCATAAAAAGTCAAAAGTGGTGATTCTGGAACTTTTTTGGAATGTTTTTGGAACATCTACTTTAGTTCTATAATAGGTTGTAAAGTAACGATTTTTGAACCATTTTTGAATGTTTTTGGAACGTCTTTTTTAGCTTTCGAAAAAGGCCAAAAGTGATGATTATGGAACTTTTTTGGAATGTCCATTTAAAATTCAAAAAATTTCTAAGAACGTTCTTTTTTGACTCTAAATTCACTCATAAAAACTTTTTATTTACCATCAAAATTACTAACGTTCCAAAAAAGTTCCATTCGAAGTTCTAATCTGTCTCATGTTTAGAAGTTCCACATGCAGAACTTTTTTGGAATCTTTTTGGAACAAATTTTTTTTACACGGGTGGTACACTGTAAAAAATCGGGAGTGAATCCGGATTTAATTTCAATTCAAATTCACTCCGCATTCATTCCGCCACTCGGAGTTCCGGAGTTTAAAAAAAAATCACTCCGCATGCGGAGTGAATTGGGAGTTTTTTTCAAAGGAGTGATGCGGATTTTATTTCACTCCTAATTCACTCCGATCCAAAGTTTTAACATTTAATTGAATTTACATTAATTTATATTAAACTGTTAAACAGTGTGAGTGTGTGTGTGCAAGTACGTGTGTGTGTCCGAATATGTGTGTGCGTGTGTGTGTGTCCGTATCAGCTGATCAATTATGTAATACGCGAGTTTTTACTTCGATTTTATTTATTGGAGTTATTTTTTATTAATTATATTTTCAAAACTTCTTTCGGAGTGAATTTCACTCCGCATTCACTCCGCGAATTTTTTACCGTGTAAAAATTTTTTTTTCAATGTAATAATAAAAGAAAATTAAAGTCTACAAATTGCCCAAAAAAAAATAATGTCGATCTCCAAAAAATTGTACATTAATAACACCGGCACACAAAAAAAAATAAGTTCTCTGTACTTTTGACGGGACCGATTTATTCCCATGTATTTTGACCCGCTGAATCCGAATCCGAGGCCCGTTTAACCCGTACACCCTCAGATTTTTAGAAAACTTTAAAAAACCTCAAAAATACACAAAAATCGACCGTTTTTTAAATTTATAAATTTTTTTAACCCTAACTAAGCATGATTTTTATGTATTTCGGTCCTCTACATACTAACTTGAAGTTTATTTAAAACATTAGCCATTTAAAGTCTGAGTAAATTCCAAAAAACCCCAAAAAATTGCAAAAAGCAAAAAGATTCTCAGTATTGTGATGAAAAAAATTTTATAGGGCTAAATAAATAATTATTTTCATGTATGTTTATCTGTCACATATAATTCTCGAACATCCATGGCTCAGACATCTCTAAAATTTTAAATAAATGGCGAAAATTCCCAAAAAATCGAAAAAAATAAAATTTGGTATAACAAAAATCATTTTTGAAATCGAAATAAATAAAAGAAATCATATTGTTCGATCTGTGATATATATATATATAAAATATTTTGGCCTAAAACATAAAAAAATTTTAATATGCTTCAAAAAATTTTTTTTCATCACAAAACTAAGAATTTTTTTGCTTTTTTGCAATTTTTTGGGGTTTTTTGGAATTTACTCAGACTTTAAATGGCTAATGTTTTAAATAAACTTCAAGTTAGTATGTAGAGGACCGAAATACATAAAAATCATGCTTAGTTAGGGTTAAAAAAATTTATAAATTTAAAAAACGGTCGATTTTTGTGTATTTTTGAGGTTTTTTAAAGTTTTCTAAAAATCTGAGGGTGTACGGGTTAAACGGACCTCGGATTCGGATTCAGCGGGTCAAAATACATGGGAGTAAATCGGTCCCGTCAAAAGTACAGAGAACTTATTTTTTTTTGTGTGCCGGTGTAATTATTACTATAACTTATTTTTTCCCACCTAAAACTTACCTCATTCAATAAGTCTTTACACTAAATTTAAAAAAAAAACAATGATAATAATAATGAGTTAAGTGCTTAGTGATTATCTTACAATACATAAATAATTTATTAAATTATGAATAATAAACAATAAAATAAATTAAATTATAAAGACCTTAAATTAAATTATTTAAAACACACACTCACCAATCTCTTGTTCAAAGTAAGGACTTACCGCAATATCCTCAAGTTTCCAAGTACACAGTAAAGTGCTGACTCTTGAAAGAGCAAGTACTCGTGTATTACATACTTACTAACTTATGTACACTTACTCTTTACTGTTTATTACTTTCCCAATTAATTACTGCGACTTGCAAACAATCGAACAAAAGTGTCTTGTTTACTATTTAGTTCAATTTCATTCGCTCAATTTGTAATTAGTGCAATGAATATTAAATTAATTATTATTTTAGTTATTTATAGTGAGTATTTTATAATTAAGATATGCGATAATTGTAACAGGGGTAATTGGGTGACCTTGAGTATTTATTTTAGAAAAAATTTTGTTGAAAATTGAAGTGGAAAATCAATTTTTTTTAACAACTAATTGTGATTGTGTCAATTTTTAAAATCTATTCTAATATAAACATTAGGGTGGACCGAAAAAACTGTTTTTTTCCGAGTTTCCGATGAAAATTTTTTGATTCATTGTCTCAAAAATCCTCTTCAAAAATCAGCTCAACAACAAATTTTTAAAGGTTCCCTCAAAAATTTTGAAAATTCCAAAAATGATTGAAATACGGATTTTTTCAAAAATTTTTTCTTTCTCGTGGCAGAAATAATTTTTATATGTAAAATCGATACCATACTGAAACTTTTAGCTCAAAATACAGACGTTTAAACGTCACCTAAAAATTTTGAATATTGACTCAAAATATGTAACTAATATTTTTTGAATCAATTTCTTGTTTTTTTATAACTCAATTATTATGTTTTTACTGAAATATAACTTTTGCATAACCAAAAATATACTGAACAGTCTTAAACAATAAAGTTGGGAAAGATTTCAAAACCAACAAAAACCAAAAATTGAATTAAAAAAAAAAAGAAATATATAAATAACTTTTTTTTTCTGTCTCGGGTTATATTTTTTTTTATTATGATTCAAATTGATAGTGAGAAAATCCAGAAACCTTAAAATTAATATTCAAAAGTCGCTCGAAAACTTCCAAAAGACAGTTTTTGAAAAGATTCAAAATTCTTTAGCGATGTTCAAATACTTGAATTTTGGGCTGAAATTTTTAGCATATTCATGATTTCACAGAAAAAAACTATTGCTGCCACGAGAAAGAAAAAATTTAGAAAAAAAAAAGTCAGAATTTCAATCATTTTTGGAATTTTCGAAATTTGTGAGCGACCTCTTAAAAATATTTTACCGAGCTGATTTTTGGAGAGGGTTCTTAAAATATATTAAGCCAAAAAATGTTCATATGAGACAAAAAAAAAATCGTCAATTTTTTAGGCCACCTTAATAAATATAATAAGAATTTTTAATGTTTATTTTATTTTTGGTTGACCATAATTTTAATTTGGGTAGAGACTTAAAAAAATTGAGAATTGAAACTATAGAAAATTGTTAGTAATTAGAAAAATAAATTGCTTTTTGGTAGCATTGTAACACTTTTTTTTTGTTAGGGAATTTATCCATTTATTTATTTAAGAAAATTTTTTAGGTTTTGATTCAATTTCTGGAGGAGGAATTGACGTTGAAAAAAAAATTAGAAAATTGAGAGGAGATTTGGGTGAAGATGGTGATTGTGATGATGAAGAGGAAGAAAGTATTGTTAGGATTCAGTGGGAAGGAAACGGTAATTTTGGTAAAAGATTTACTGTTTCCAGTGAAATCAGTTCCGCTGAATCGGGGGTTCCGTTACCGATACTAGAACCCCCGTTTCATTATTATTCGTCGTCGATAAATGATTTTGAGCGGGAAGGTCCTAACAGTGAAAGGGGTGGATTGCAAGTAAATGTTAGAGGAGGAAATTATAGTGAAAGTAGTGGAAAATTGAAAATTTATGAAATTACTACGGGAGTGTCATTAAGTGGCGATGAATCCAGCGGATTTAGGGGAAAGAAAGAAGAGGATTTGAGAAGAAGTCGGGATGGGGATGAGGATAAAAGAAAATTTGGTGAAAAACAAAATAAAAATTTTGGAAAATGGGAAAGTGATACTAGTTTCAGAAATTTTGTTGAGAGGAAAAATTTTGGAAAAGTGGAAAATGAAGATAATATCAGTAGATGGAAAAGTGACGGAAATTCCGGAAAAGGGGAAAATGAAGATAATTTTGGTAAATGGAGAAGTGATGGAAATTTTGGGAAAACGGAAAATGAAGACAGTTTTAGAAAATGGAAAAGTGATGGACATTTTGGAAAAGTTGAGAATGAAGATAATTTCGGCAAATGGAAAAGTGATGAAAAATTTGGAAAGGATGAAGATTTTGTAAAACTAAAAAATTATGGTAAAGAAAACAACAATAGTAATTTTGATAGATGGGAAAACTATGAAAATTTTAAAATCGGAGACACGAAAAATAATTTTGGGAAATTAGGAGATGATGATATAAGAAAAACTGATATTAGTGCAAGTATTGGAAAAGTGGAAAATAGTAGTGATTTTGGAAAATGGGAAAGTAAAAATGTTGAATACAATGGAAACAATAAAAATTTTGGAAAACTCAACAGTGAAATTACTGGGAAATTTTATGATAGTGAAAATCGTGGGAAATACGAAGGTCATAATAACTTTGGAAATAAAGAAAATATTGGCAAATGGGATAGTAATGAAAGGCTAAGGAACGATAAGAAAATTGAAAATGAAGGAAAAACAGAAGAAAATTTTTTTAGAAATTTCCAAAATGAAAATTATTTTGGAAAATGGGAAAACGATAATAAATTTGACAGAAATGGAAATTTCGGAAGTTTTGGAGACGACGGAAATTTACGAAAGTTTGAAAAGAGTCCGAATTTAAAAGTATTAAGAATTGATGAAAATCCAAAAAAATTTCCGAATAATGACGATTATAAACCGTTTCAAAATTTTAGAAATTTCGGAACTGGTCCAAGTTTGAAAGTATTGAAAATTGACGAAAATTCTCGAAATTTCCAAAGTAATGAAGATTTCAAACAGTTCCAAAATAATAAACACTTCGGCAATGGTCAAAATTTAAAAGTTTTGAAAATTGGCGAAAATTTTGAGCGATTTCCAGCCACAGAAAATGTACGAAAATTCGAAAATAGTGACACGTTGAAAGTACTGAAAATTGACGAAAATCGCGAAAATTTCCATTCCACCGGAAAATTTCATGACGACCTAAAAATTAATAGTGGAAATTTAGAAAACATTCATAATTTCGAAAAATCAAAAATTACTTATCAAAATATTAATGACGGATGGTTCAACAGTAAAACTCGAAATAATAATTTTGACATTGACGACTTTAAGAAAATTAATGAAAGTGATGGAAAATGGAAAAATTTTCTAAATGTTCAAAATAACGAAAATTTCAATAATTTCGATCATGATCAAAAACACGAAAATCGTAACAAAAATGAAAATGAAAGCGATGAAAATAATGAAAATGAGCAGATAAAATTAAATATTTGGGATCCAAGTAAATCAGCCGTAAAATCACGACCAACGCAATCACCCAGCGTAATCCAAGCCAATCAATTGAAAGCTTACCCGTCGAGGGGAAACCGCAAGTATCAACATCACACTTCAGAAAGTGACGAAATTACCTCTGAAAGAAGAAACTCCTGGGGATTTTCTCGAGAAAAATATCTGAGAAAAAAAATAGCCCACAGTAATGGTGTCAATCATTTTAGATATATTGGTTAGTATTTACACATTTAATTAAAAATATGTTGAGTAATTATTAGATATTTCTGAAGACAAAGTAGTGTCCTAATAGCTGATTTTTAAGAATTGTGGATAATTTATAGATGTATGTATATTAGGGTGCGTCATTTCGGAACATTTTTTTTTTTTAGTGCATGTGGAAAAAATCATAGTTTAACACAAAAAAAAAATTTCGGGCAAGAAAAAAAATTCTATGTCGATTACAGACCTAGCTCATTGAAAAATTCGATTTTCCCATTTAAATACATGGAGAAAAAAATATTGCGCTCACCACTCAACGGTATCGTGATATTCACTCTCCTCGGTTGGGTATCCGTTGTATACGGAAAGTGCTGGTCTATCGGATCGTGATTATCACGATCTAGGCGGATCCCGAAATCATAAGATCGTTTCGCTATAGTAACGATCCGTTTTGTTATTAAAACTAATTTGAGGTTAAAATAGATAAATTTACAACTTTAACTTCATTACAATTTTATTTTTAGCTGTCATTAATAATCACATATTAATAATTCTAATAGGTGCAATAAAAAATTATTATTTAATATCAAGAAATGTTAAGTAATAGAATATACGTAATTAATTGATGTAAATTTTACAGTCTTTTTTTTGTTTCAAAGATAAATTAAAAAATTAATCGATAAAAAACAGCAATTCTTGCATTAGATATATAATTAGTGTTTTTTCATTGTCGTTGTGCACTTTAAATAATTAATAATTTTATAAATAAACACTGTATAATTTGCAAGATATGCATTATAAAGTTTAATAATTTGGTTATGAGTGGTGGCGCTTGAGAAGTAGATCGCGATAATCACGATCCGTTTTGGTACGATATGGATACGTTAACTGACGATCACTATACATTTAAGTATATGCACAATCCGTAGGATCATTATTATAAGTATCTAGTGTTTCATTCATATCGATATATATATTGTGGTAGTAGCAATACAATTTAGAACTAATTACGATACACTTGTCGCTCTCCGTTGGTGAGCGATAAACACAATATTTTTTTTTCAGTGTAACACGGGAAAAATTTTTTTTTTAGCTTTAAGTATTGTTAACTCATTAAACAAATCAATAGATCGAATAGACTAATACATTTTTTTGTAGAAAATTGAACGCTCTACACAAAAGGTCTCTTATCATTTTTCGATAAATCCATCTGTTCAAAAGTTATTGGAGGTCGAAGTAAAGTTGGAGATCTTTTTACATTTCCGGCGGAACTATCAGACTTATCACAAAATGTTATAGGATCTTTTTTGTTGACAATTTTATTTTCTACAAATTATTATCAGTCAAGTTTTTTCAAATTCCGCATCATTTTCTATTTATTTTCATTTTAATTTTAAGCTGTTGAAAAAGTGGTTCTGATCGATTTCAAGAGCTCGACATTAAAATGGAAATAACTAGGAAACGATGCGGAATTTGAAAAAATTTTATTGATAATAATTTGTAGAGAATAAAATTGTCAACAAAAAAGATCCTATAACATTTTGTGATAAGTCTGATAGTTTCGCCGGAAATGTAAAAAGATCTCCAACTTTACTTCGACCTCCAATAACTTTTGAACAGATGGATTTATCGAAAAATGATAAGAGACCTTTTTTGTAGAGCGTTCAATTTCCTACAAAAATATGTATTAGTCTATTCGATCTATTGATTTGTTCAATGAGTTAACAATACTTAAAGCTAAAAAAAAAATTTTCCCGTGTTATTTAAATGGGAAATCCTTTTTTTCAATGAGTCGGTCTGTAATCGACATAGAATTTTTTTCCTCGCGCGAAAAATTTTTTTTTGTGTTGAACTATGATTTTTTTCCCCATGCAATTAAAAAAAAATGTTGCTCTGAAATGACACACCCTAATGTATATTATATCAATAATAGAATGAGAATGAATGTGGCTCACTCGGTATTTAATAAGCGAGTTATGAGTTTTATGATTAGGATAATGAATAAATAATTTGTTTTTTAAAAATGAGAACCCAGTTCCTGACCATCAAATATAAATATATTCTTAATGTTGAAAATAATTTTGCAGAACCAAAAAATAAAAATTTTTATTTTTAATTGTTTTTGGAGGGGGCCGTTATGCCCCAGAAAAAAAATTTATTTTTAATGTTCCAGCAAAATGTCCACGAATTAGTTCGATAAGACAAAAGTAAACTAATTTGATGGTTAAAAGCCACAAAAAATAATAACCAGCTTAGGAGGGGGGGGGGGCTTCTTGCCCCACCCGCCCTTATTTATTTATAGAAAATTGACAGTTTCGAAATGAAAAAAAATTAACATCAGGATCTGGGCCATGGCTAATTACCGGGTGGATGACCTCATTTCGTCAAAATTAAAAAAAAAAATTATTTTAAAAAAATGTTGCAGATTCAAATAAATTTGGCGCGATTCCTGGAGTACCTGGAAGAGACTACCCAATAAACACTGAAAATAGGCCAAGTAGTTCTAAAAAATTTACTTGTCCAATACGCACCAAGACTCATATTTATATAGCTGATCGATCTTCTCGCTGCCAAGTAATATTTTTATCAATATCATATTACGAATTTAAAAAAAAAATTCACTTTGTACAAGCAAATAAATTTTTTCCTAGGTATTTTACGTATGCTACGCTAATAATCCAGCCGTGCAGATGGTCTGTCCAGATGGCACGCTTTTCAATCAGCAACTGCAAGTGTGTGATTGGTGGTTCAATGTCACGTGTTAATAAATGGAATTTTTTTTTATTTACCAGAAATTACCTTAAATTAATATTTAATTTTAATTTTAAGTAGCTGTAATTATAATAAAGAGCTATAATTGTTAATAAAAAATTACCTTCCTGTAGTTAATATAAAATTAAACTGTTGTTATTATTCCAAGCTTACATTCGACAAAGTTTTATTATTGAATAATTGACCCGAGGAAAGAAAATTATACACTGGTCACAGAAATTAAGGGATAGAAAAAAAATCCGAAATTTTTAGGTGATTTTCAACATGCTGTAACTCGGTGAAAAATGGTCGTATCAAAAAACTAAAAAAAGCAAATTGTAGCCTCAAGTTTCTAGTTTTCAGATCTGGACCTCAAAATTTTTTATCATGTACGGTTCCGGAGTAATCATAAAAAAACCAACGAAAAAAAAATTTTCAAAATTTTTGCTGGTCTTTCAATACCTCTATGGGCGTCAATAAATTTTTTTGAATAATCCGACTGTATGACTTTTCTAGGAAATTTTATTCCCTTTAATTTGGCGGCCTGAAAAAGTCTCTACGACAATTTGGCGCCGAATTATCATTGATCAAAGCAAAAAAGTCCATTTTGGCTTTGATAATCAATAACTCCGGATGTATTGGTCGTACAGAGAATGGAAGCAAGGTTTTGAAAACTGGAAAACATTCTCTATAAGGCAAAATTAGTAGCTTTTAATCGAAAAATTTTTTTTAAAGCGATATTGTTTAGTGAAAAACAGGTCAAAATTCGCAAATTTAAGGATATTTGGAAATCATGCTATAACTTTGGATATAACGGATGAACAAAGGATATCTTCGTCTTTTTTTCAACCTCAAAGTGTCCTGAAAAAACCCTAAATTTCGAATCGCTGCGATTTTTCTTTCTTAGTGTCCCGAAGCTTTAAATTTGTCGATTTTGTCAAAAATCACCATAATTGGTAGTTTCTCGGTTTTTGTTCATTTTTTCGATTTGAAAATGTTTTTTTTTACCAACGATCTTCATTTCTTAGATCAAAAAGATCGATCATCGAAAAAAATTGAAAAAAAAAAAAATTTTCAAAATTGTTTTTTTTTTTTCCAAATTTTTTTTTTTGTTGTATCTGCAATGACTTATCATTGTCAAAAAAAATTCCTAAAATTCTTTTTACCGCCGGCATTAGAGTTATCCAAAGCGTATTTTTGTTAAGTTGACATTTAAAGCAGATGCAGTTACAGCGGTAAAAAAAAATTTTAGGAATTTTTTTTGACAATGATAAATCATTGCAGATACAACAAAAAAAAAAAAATTAAAAAAAAAAAATTTTTGAAAAAAAAAATTTTGAAAAAAAAAAAAAAATTTTAAATGTATTTAATGTCATGTGAATCTTTTAGGTAAAGAAACGGGAATAAACGAAGTTTTAAGGTTCAAATGAGGCTCTACACGGAGAGAAATTTATGGTAACCATTGCAATATATTATGGGAATGGTTTCCATAATGCATGGTAACCGGTTTTTTTTTTAATGTTGATTATAGGATCGGCACCCATAATATCTATTACGGTGATCATTACTATAATATTATAGTAATCGTTACCACAACATTCTGGTAACCATTATTATATAATATGGTACTCGTTATCATATAATATGGTAATCATTACTATGACATATGGTAAGCATTAATGAGAATTCTCATAATATTATATGGGAATAGATCTCATACTAATATAGGAACCATTCCTATAATGTTATGGGAATGGTTTCTATAATTTATAGGAATAGTTCCTATATATTATGGGAATGATTCCCATAATATTATAGAAAGTATTCCTATAAATTATAGGAACAATTCCTATAATTATAGGAACTGCTCCCATAATTTATGGTCGTAATTCCTACGATGGTTTAGGAAACAATTTCACAAAATTATAGGAACAGTTTCCATAATTTTCTGTCCATATAGACGTTTTTTTTTACACGGAATCAATAAAAAAGATCTTGTTTAATAAAACCACAAGCGTAAAATTTTTCATCGACATGGCAATCTAATAAGCTTTGATATTCAACAAAATTTGACAATCAATTTCCTTACATATCATCACTATTCTTGTACAGCTTAAATTTACAATTTCCAAAAAAATATTTATTCTTACTGGGGTTACTTATGTATATTTAAGACTCAATACATCAAATAATTTATCAAATTTACACAAAATTTGTCAGATTATTTCCACAGTTTACATAAAATTTCGGTCCAAATACTCGAGTAGTTGTCGGAATTGAAAGATTTCAATGCGTACATAAAGTCCCATCACTTTCCATAATTTTTTGATAGCACTCTTAATAGTCTCACTAAACATTTCAAGAACGAAACTCACCAATGCAGAGAACAAACCGATTGCCAGTAAAATTAATGCAAAGATGACATCTTCAAATTCTATTGGTCGGTAATAATCATGCGTTGATTTGACTCTGATTACTCCCAGTTCACTATACACAAGTTCTTCCAACAATTGACGTACTCTGTCGAAAAGATGTGACTGTTGAAACCACATGACGACATTATTAACGCGATCGTTCAATGGCCAATTGTTACGCATTGTCAGTGATACAATATGATAGCTAAGTACATTCTCCGGAACATGTAATTTGTGTTTAATAACTAAGTCTCTTAAATAATTATAATCATCGATACAAGCAACAGATTCATTTAGGTCAATACGACAATCACCCCGTTTAAATATTGTTTTATTTAGCAATAATGGATCTCTAATATAATCTTTACAACTATCACTAGCATAAATTACTGTATAACGCGGGTCTTTTAGATCATCTAGAGTCTCGACATTTTTTCTGTACTCGGGTTTTGTCAAAAATGCCGCCAGATGGCCGGAAAATGTCGCCTGAATTATCAAAAAATACAAAAATATTACGAAAAAAAATATTCGCATCTTTGCCGTGTCCATTCGGGTGTAAATCGAATTATTTATCAGCAGTCTCAGGCACTCAAAGATAGCAAACGACACTTTTGAGTTATGTTCTGTCCTGTTTGATAAATAAACAACAACAAATACCATAAGCATAATAATTGTTGTTGCAATGATAGTTAACCAGCCGTAAAAATTAAACATTTTTTCCAATGGTGTCATTAGTCCACGATTGTGGGTTACTATAACGTCGTAAATAATTTCAAGGGGATATGATGAATAATAAATGTCAAATACTTTTGTTTCTTTATCGCCCGAGATCCATGTAATGGGAATTAATATCAGATCTATTGATTTGTTTTGAATCAATACATCGTTGCTCATAGTTTCCAATTGTTCCCTATTGTTTTTAGAAACATAAGCTATATTTAGTGATATATTTAGAGTTGTTATCAACCACCATCCAACGTATCCCATAGATATTCCTAATTTGTCACATATATAAGAATGATCAGTATTTTTCGTTATTAGTTCATCCACACGGCCACTTGCATCTAAATCACTTTGTGATCTTCGCATTACTTTTATCGCGTAGCCATCTAGATGCTTTGTACGATCAAATATTATATCATCACATATATTTGAACCTGTTTAAATTAAATATCAGTAATTAATTTCTATACTAGACATTCGAGGTTTCAAAATAAATTATTTTGGCCATGTCAATCCGTCAGTTTGAACCCAAGACGGATATTTTAATATTTAACTACCCGAGTCAAAATTAAAAAGGTAATTTGAGCCTCCAAATTCTACGCGAGGGTAAGGAGGTTCAAATCATCTTTTTAGAATATGAAGATCGATGCACTAAAAAGGTGATTTGAACCTAAGTGTGGTAACTTTGTCCGCTTTTACCAAGATTAGGTTCAAATCATCTTTTTCAAAAAGTCAAATAAGCCTTCAAAGCCTAAATTTATAGATCGAGAAAGACTCTCATCGGATCGCGTACAATTGGTAAAGAAACAGAAGGGAAAAGGGGGCCACTAATTAGAAATGGCCACCATGATCGAAAAAAATTTGAAATTTAAAAATTCCAAAAATAATTTCTTCGTAATAAACGTTTTGTTGTAAGTTAAAAAATAATAAAATTTTAAATAATAATAGGGGAAGGGGGGGGGGGGGGGCAAAACGGGATAGACCGACAAAATGAGATACCCTCAAAATTTCGTCAAAATTTTTTTTCCTCGAAAAACTTTTGAAAATGGTCAAAAATGACATCTAGTATCATTTTACACTATTAAACGCTAAAAAAAAACATTTTTATATTTTTTGCGAAAAGTATAAATGAAAAAAATATACAAATTTTATCGTACTACAAATTTATCTTCATGAAGTATCACAAATTAAGAAATTTATTTCTGTAATTAACTCAAGAACAATAATAACAATAATACTAATAAAAACTTTAAAACTGTAACATTGGTAATCATCATAATTTTAACTGTTACATTGTAACTTTCATAATTTTGTAATATTTTATAACTTTAGTGATATAATATCACATTATTGACAGTTATGTTAATTTTCTAATATTCAATATTTAATTATTTCTCTTATAAAAATAATTTCTTTGGAATGAAAACTGACTAACATTATTTTGAACATAAGTATCAAAATTTATAATAAATAACGAAAACGATATATAACTGATTCATCGTTAATGAAAGATAAATATCTAAAATTATTCACAATAATCACAGATAAATTGAGTATCGGCGTCCGAAACACGTAAATTTTATTACTTACATCAATTTAGAAAGACATTATTACATCAATTTTATTCACTTGAAAAAAAAAAAAAAATTTACTTTTTTTTGGGGTATCTCATTTTCCCCGCAGAAAATAAAAATTTTTTTTCTGATGGCAGTCTAAAATTCGTTATATTTATTTCAAATAGAATCAAAATAAAGCCAATTTACGATATTTTCGTCCCTAAAAACTAAATTTTTCGTTAAGTATCCCGTTTTGCTCCCCCCCCCCCCTTTTCTCTAATAATAGCGAAAGTTATACGAATAAGCGTTCGAATAGAATAGCACTAAGTCATTCGAAATTCGAATTGAATAATTAGAGCCTTTGACTTATTAGTATATGATTAATTAATTATTTTATGTGAACAATAAATTCAAACGATGTATTGGAAAACGGAAACTGCCGAAGAATTTGAAAAAAACTGCTGAAAACTAATCTGCTGCCGCCGGGATTCGAAACCACGACCTTACGAATATGAAGCACAACCACTGCCGCACTGCTACTCGGACGCTGACGATCAGTTGGAAATATCTTTATGTATTTAGAACGCAGATATTATTATAACAATAATATCATGCTAAAGAATTGAGCTCATTCGAAGTTACAGATTTAAAGTATGGTAGGCCATGGAGGGTTAAAATACCATTTTGAAAAGGTAATTTACTCCTCCATACGCTACTTTTAGGACATCGAGGACTTAAATCACATATTACATTCTGCGGCAAGTCCAACATCAAAAGAACTAAGGCTTTGAAGGCTCAAACTACTGTTTTAATTTTGACTCGGATAAACCCCCGAGGTCGTGATTTAGACTCTTGATCTCGGTATTTTTATTTCCGTTAAATAAATAGAACTTACCGTTTAAATTAAACCCATTCTCCTTAGAATATTGACTCAGAAAAAATCTCCAGTGACCGTGATTATCATCAAAATAAATATCATCGATTTTGAACCAAAATGGCGGTGCATAATCAGTAAACGAATTAATTGTTATTATATCAATTGTATTTTCGTCAGTATCTGACATTGAACAATAGTACACTTGACAATTTTCAAAGATGACTTGATAATTTCGAAACAAATCTATTGTATTCCAGGTAAGATCTTTGTCAAATATAAACATTGTTTTAATTTTTAGTATCGGCTCTGAATTTCGTGATGTCATTACGTAAAAATCAGTAGAGTTATCAACAATCATTACAAAAAATCTTATTTTTTGATGGACTATTATTTCATTTGTTATTTCGATTCCATTCATTACAACAACATCACTTATTTCTTTCGGCAATTGGAAATTTTCTCCATTGGCCCAATATCCGATCGTTCCTAATTCCGTTCCGCAACTTTCAAACAAATCTCTCTAATTGGACATAAAATAAGAAACTATGAAATTAATCAGCTGATTATTTATATAAATTCATTTACCATCAAATCGTTAAATAAATCAACGCCATCTCCAAATGCAATGTCTTTATTTCCAACAACTAATTTTTGAATTACACAAACAATTATTATTATTATTTTCATCAATTTAATCATTGAAAGCATTATTAATGCACTTGTAAATGCCGACTAGCAGAAGACTCTGAGTCTGGACACCGACTAAATTTATTTTCGGCCTCTAGCTTATACGTTAATATTTTATTAAAATCGTGATATTAATCAAGTGTTCAATAAAATAAAAGATTCACACTTTGTATTTCTACTTTGCTCTACTTCCGGATATTATTATGATTGATCTGATATAACCTTTGTGTTTTTTTATTGTTGTCAGTTCCCGGCAATCTTACAAGCTTGTCAGCCGTCAACTTTTTCTGTAAATTTCAAATTGAATTCAATAGATATTCGACTGAGCTTTACTCGGATTCAATCGGAGTTTTTAATCAGGTTATTGAGGTCACCTGATGTGATCGACGTACTTCGGTGGTATCTGTGTAAAAACGTTTTTTGACTTCCCGCTCATTCGAAGATTAAAATCAATCATAAAATTATTTTTTTTAAAAGCTCAACATAAAAATAAAGATAACTAGAGAACAATGCGGAGTTTCGAAAAATTATTTTCATATAATTTGTCAGGAATAAAATAATTTACAAAAAAGCTCCTGTGACATTTTGTGATAAGTCTGGTAGTTTCGCCAGTAAAAAGATCTCAAAATATACTATAAATTTGACTTCAAGATCATATAACTTTTGAACAGATGGATTTATCAAAAAATGATAAGAGACTTTTTTTGTTGAGCGTTCGATTTCCTGAAAAAATATTTATTGCACATAAAAATCCGTTAATTGGTTTGTGAGCTGAAAAACTCTAAATAAAAATAAATTGTTTTTCCCGTGTTATTTAAATGGAAAATAGAAATCTGCGATGCGTGACCTCTAAATATTAAAATGAAGAGCTCTGGTTTTCACAGGCGTCTCTTTTTGGTACTTTAAAAGTATTTCCATGCAGATTTTCGAAAAAAAAAAAAAAAAAATAGACGGTTTAATTTAATCAGTCTAATATATATACAGTCCGCGTCACTTGGATAGCCTCACCTATTTTTATCAATAACTAATTCTTAATCACACGTTTTTCTTCTTTCCGCAAATCTCGAAAGTGATTGTATCATTCATTAGGTCCTTCTTAATTAAATTTTATTTCATCTGAAAAAATTACTTGTAGCCATTTATTTGTGTAACTCAAATGTTCTTTAGCAAATGAAAGTCGTGCTGATATGTGTTTTAGATTCAAAAGGATTTTTCTTCAACTTTATTCTCTTTAGATGTTTTGCCAACCATATCACTTTTGTTACAGTTCAAATAAATGCTGCTGTTCGAAATTCTGCTGCTATTTGCCTCACAGTCTTGATAGGATTAGATGCCGCGCGAATTATCATTCGACGTTCCCTTGGCATTGTCTTGAATTTCGTTCGACCTTTATAATTTTTTCCGTAGTTTTCATTGTTTTTCTACAAAGCCATTAATAACTTTAGCACTTCTAATCAATCTGCTAACAATTTCACAATAATATGAATTTTGATTAAGTAAAAAATTAATTTTATTGATTTCTTCATTACTTAATATTTTATTGCGCCCTATTTTATATAGGAACTAATTTTGATGTTTTAAATCGATTTTGATGTATTTACTACGCTTTGAACTTCAAACATACATGTATAAACTTTCGAACCAAATGTACTTCCTGACTCAGATCATCGAGCCAAGTCCAGAGATAGCAAAATTGTTCGAAAATTCCGTCACGCAGACAAATGCAATAGTTGGATTACTATGAAATCTACTAAAAAAAAAACATAAATAAATACATGTGAAAAACATACATTTAGAAATATAGATATTTTTGCCACTATATAGATTTATCACATAGTCACCATATATATTATTATCAATATACAGCAAGTATCTTGTTGAGAATTGCTGCAGACTATTTTTGAAGATTTTCGTAAGTTATGTGATTAAATATGAATTTTTGAATCGTCGATTTAGTCGGCTGCCAACAAAAATATTTCTTTATCGGATGAATATCAATTTATGACATCCTGAGAAAGAATATTTTTGAAGGCCAAGCCGGCCGTTGTCATATTAAAACTAACATGCAAAATATTAAATACCCATCACCATGTATTGAATAACAATATAAATTTTAGAAGTAACATGCAAAGAAAAAATTAATAATTACACAAAAAAACTCAAATTCATCAGTAATCACCAGAACTCAATTGGCAGCTGTCCTTCAGGCTCCGGAAAACGACCTTGCTTGTGGAAAAGGTCGACGATCAATCCCAGTCGACCAAATGGACCAGGACTTGCGCCGTTCTTCTTCAGCTCTGGAAGATAATGTTCATTAATATTATTAATTAATGTTTTTAACTGGGACGGATTATCTTCAAGCATCGACGAGCCACAAACTTGAAGAATGTCGTGGATCACCGTTGCTATGGCATCCACATGTTCTGGAACAAGCTTGAAGTTCATTAATACATTTATCAACCGCCAAGCATTCTCCAAACCATGTGGATGGCGGTGATTTTCGTTACGCTTTAATCTCGCAACGATAATGGCCGCATATAATTTGATGATCCCCGAAATTCTGTTCAAATAAAATTCTTCCTTTTCAATTACGCCATCTACATATTTATACCCCAAAGATCTCTTGTAATCCTCCAGACTTTGTCCTTCAGATTGGTGTAATAAAACTGGACATAAATAAGGGCAGCTGATCCTCAAGTGCGCCAAAAGTAGTTCATTCAAGTCCGGAAATTCGTTGCACAAAGCTACGGTAACTGCAGCCAAACCAAAAGCCATCTCAGGCTTAGTAGATATCAGATTTTCTCCCTGCTGCAGCACAGATTTGGCAAATAAATTCATACAATAATGAATCCCTTCTGGATGATGGTCGATGCTCGTTGGAACTTGTCCTTCAAAAGCGGATCTGAGCTTATTGTATGTCTCAGTCAGTTCACTACCACTACCTACTGTGAGGGAATTAATAGGTAGATTTATGGCTCGTTGAAAAAGAAAACGCAGTTTCTTACTCGTCGATGACTGAAGAAACTCTTTGAAATTTTCAGCAAAAGAAACTAAAAATTTCTTCGAGTGGTTAAAAATGTCGATTAGCTCTTGATGATCATTGGATGTTTTACTGGTTGACATCTTTATCTTCTTGCACAATTTGGTTTCGACATCAGATATAGAGTATGTCGTATCTTGACTGGATCTGGAAGTAAACAATTCTCTTCTATACCAATCGAAAATATCGTCTGAATATTTCCCAATTGTTTCTGCTAGCGCACATGTAACACTAGTCACAATGCCCTGACTCATCATTTCCTCAATCATTTCAAATTGTGCACTAAGATTTTTCAATTCACTCACAATATACTTCAAACTATCACTCACTATATTTAAATCAGTATATTCAATAATACGGCAATTATTGAATTTAAGTTTAAACATAAAAATTATTATTCTAATTGAAGAAAGTAAATTAAACTGATCAGATAATTCTGTAGTTAAATCCCACTGAACTTGATTTGTAGGAGCCTCCGACGGAATTTGATTAAGTCCTGCCATTTTATAATTTAAAAAGAAAACTTTTTAATTAAAAAAATGAGTATAGTTTTTAAAATGTAACACGTAATTCACAATCACTGGATCACTGATAGACGTAGCAAATTGCTGACGGTAAACGTTGATTAAGTTGGTACGATGCGTGTTGCTCGGTTGACGATCGGCAAAGTAATGAAAGAGTAGAGGGGATTGGGCCTGTGTGCTAGTTCCAATCTCTCCCCTCTCTCGAGTACATTCGATTGATGCGCTTGCGCACGTGTAGTCCGTTCAATGTTGTATCCCCTCTCTTTTTTTCCGATACATTCTTCTTGTAATTTATGTGAATAATTAAACAATGAATAGTAATAAATGTAAATGTAACGAGATAGTTTTAAAAATTAGTGAATGAATTATTAATGCTGAAGCTAAAAACTTTTAATTACAATTGATCTCAATGACAATAAAATACACTGGTCATAGAAATTAAGGGATATAAAAAAAATTCTTAATTTTTGCGTGATTTTCAACATGCTGTAACTTTGTGAAAAATAATCGTACCAAGATTCAAAAAGAAGCATTTTGCAGCTGGACATATCTTGTGTCGACGCATTTTTTATCAAATGTTTTTAAGAGCTACGGCTATTGCGCAAACATGAGAAATATTGAGACAAAAATTTTTGAATTTTTTTTTTCCTTCGAGTGAGTCGAGCGTATCGTTCAATGTTTTTTTTTTTTCTTTTACTATTGTTATAAACGAATAAATTGTTTTTAAAGTCCACACTCGACAAAATTTCGATTCGAAAGATCGACAGCGTTTATTTCGAAACTAAGCGCCTGGGTCGTTTTTTCGTCATATCCAGCGAAATATTTGAGATACAAAAAAACACTACCCTGGTCAAAAATAAAAGTTGGTTTAGACTTAGTCGTCTTAAATCGTGACTAAGTAAGACCAGTTAAGTCAAAACCAAGGCGAGTTGCGTGAATTCGCCTTGGTTTCGACTTAACTGGTCTTACTTAGTCACGCTTTAAGACGACCAAGTCTAAACCAAGTTTTATTTTTGACCCGGGTAAGATACCTTTTTGTGTATTTTTTTATTTTGAACATTTTGTATTTTATCAACTGCCCCTACAAACTAGCGGTTCGGGATTTATTTTGATATAAACAATTAAATTGTTATTAATACCACTTTTGAACATAATGGACTTGATTTCCATATCTTTGGGGCAAAATATATAAGAAAAAGTTTGGTCCAGTTTTGGCCGATAAAATGTATACGGGTTCTCCTCTTCAGCCGAAGGACTAACTTGGCGACAACTTGCGGCTGTTAATTTGATGCCAGTTTCTCACCAACTTGGCTATCAGGGTATATACAAGAACATGTGTGACCATGCATAAGAAAGCAAGCTCATGACTGACCATAATATTTAGGCATGATCGTGCATGAGACTAGCGCATGAACATGCATGATCAAGTCTGACGATTTTTTACCGGGTTTAAACCGATGTTGGATAGTATTTGCATGAATCGGATTTTTCACAACAAGTTTTTTTGAAACCCTCGTTTTATTAATTAAATCAATTTTCATCCTATTCAATTCTTCTTTACATTGCTCCTTGAAAGATTTAAGTTTGCAATCACGATTAATTGCATTTATAATATTTTCCGAAACATGTGAGTTTAAATGAAGCAGAACAACAATTCTTGTGATAAACAATTTTCCAATAAAATGATAAGTATCAACAACTTTTGAATAACTTAATCGCCGAATAGGGTCATCCAGAGATTTATAACAACTTAGATAATTAACAATTATTTCCATAAAAGTTTGAGTCCCTTATATTGTATTAATATCACATTCATAGTTATAAGTAACTACCATAAATTTCGGTATTTAAAATAAATGGCCACTTTAGTTGTTTCGCGAAGACAATGAGGGCTAAGATGGGCAGCTACCCCAGCCTACCTGGAACTATACAGCTTCATTATGAATAGATTTAGATAAAGTGACTTTATAGGGGTAGTACATTATTATATATATTTGGCGACGATACTTTAGGATTAGATTGCAATAATCACTGCCTGTTCAGTCACGCAATTATAATTTTATATTTTTTATTATATTTTAAAATAATTATTTTGTCTAGACTTTAGATTTTAAATTGATTTGTTTAAAATGCATGTTTTAAATGTACACTAAAATTTCATTTTTTATTTAAGTTTTAAGCTGCTTATTTGTTTAGTGCAGGCTTAGGCTTAAGAATTATATTGAGTTGTCGCCAAATAGCTGGATTTTTCCAGTCATTAAAGCATTATATTTTAGAAAATATTCAAATATTTATAGCAAAACAGATGGGTATTCCCGCTTATCCTCTTATAGTCATAAAGTGTACATTAAGACATAGTCTAATGCATCGGTACTTCTTCCTGCATGAACTGATCTGCCATGACCTTGAAACCGTCATAGGTGTCTGCCAATGTTATTTTTCGGTAGCTGTCAATGAATACTACAAGATATCAAAGCAGCAGACTTATCACTCTCACGTTTTTTTTAATCATTTTTTAACACCTTTCACACCTGAGTGTCTCTAAAGTGACCGTCGGTCAAACTAAAGAGTCCCCATTTCATGTACCTCAGGTATAGGGCACTAACTGAAGAAAATGTGAAGCTTATTGAAATACCGTAAGTCTGCCGCTCTTTGGCTCTTAGACTATAAGCCTTCATCTAACTTCTCAAGCTTAAATTGGCTGGTAAAATAAAATTCGAAACTTCGAATCATGATCTAAAAAATTTTTCATTTTTCAATTCAATTTTAAAAATCTAAAGAATTAAATATCTCCATAAGTGCAGGTAGGTTGGTGAATCTATTTACTTCAGGAAAGCTCGATGTCAGGACAAGGTGACAATTAGCTCGTTAATGACAGGTAATAAAAAAAAAATGAATGCGTCATAAAATATACCACAGAAGCCCGGAAACCGGCCAGAATCGATTGCAAACGAGAATTATTTTTAACAAGTGCAGTTGACGTGTGCACATCAAGAAGTAACCACACTTGTTTTACATACCTCCTATACTTAACAATCTGACGAATAAATCGTTACAGTTGATTTTAAAAATAATATTTATGAATACGTTGAAAATTTACTTATTTTTTTATTAAATTGCCATTTTAAATAAAACGATTTTGTATGATTATTCAATAATGCGGCTGCAGAAGCTAATTGTTTTTTGCTTCTGTTATTTATTTTGTGTTAATATCGCAAGTAGTCGTAGTAATTATTCGAATTTTTTACTAAACAGTTCATCAAATCAACCCTTTCATCATGCGGTAAGTCAGAATATCTCTTGTAGAATTTAAGTGATGTACGAGAAATCGTCATTTAAAATTCATCCTCATGATAGAATTTCGCATCTCGAATAAAACATATAAAATATAATAATATGTGAAAAATGGTCCGATATAATCATACATAAAATAAAAGCAGCAATGAATGATAAGAATTTAGTCACTGAAAAATTAGAAAATAGACTTGAATTAATTCTTTACATTAACATTGATGCCAATCCCGAGTAAAAATGAAATTATTAATTTTACGAAAAAATTATAAATTTTTATCGATCGCCGCACCACCGCTGCACCACCGCCGATTGGCTGTCTATTCCGCCGCTAAAAATATATTCTGCCGCACCGCCGCTGCACGACCGCCGCACCATTGCTTAAGCATAACCCCGATTTCACAAAAAAATGGCATTTATATGCCAAATATCTTATGATTAATTAATTAATTTACCCGGTTTATGGTGAAAGAAATTTAATTGTCCGGTAAAAGTGAATTATATATGGCCATATATTAAAATTTTCAATATATACATAGCCATGTATAGAAATTTCAACTAAATTAAAAAAAAGACTTACTCAATTTTAGTAGTTTTTTTTTTTCTTTGATGATGCGGAAATCAATCAGATTTGTGATGAAATTAATTTCTAACCGAGTAGAAATTTTTAATTTAGGGAAAAAACGCTATAAATACCAACCAAACGCACACGATTTAGTAGGATTCGAACCCGGGACCTTACGCACGAAAGACCGACGCTTTAACGACTAGGCTACGCTACCGACAGTGACTACTAAGTTTACTTGTGCTATATGAGATTGAAAAGAATATACCACTTTTAAATCACTAATCAAAAATAATTTACAACAAAATATTACAGCTATGGTGCGGCGGTGGTGCAGCGGTGGTGCGGCGGTCAATAAAAATTTATAATTTTTTCGTCAAAATAATAATTTCATTTTCACTCGGGTTGTCACGGCGGTGGTGCGGCGGTGGTGCAGCGAATAGATAAAATCTTTACTTGTCACGGCGGTGGTGCGGCATTTATAAAATAATCGGAATTGTCACGGCTGTAGTGCAGCGGTGGTGCGGCGGAATTCTGTTTTTACTCGGGAAGTAAATGTACAGTGAATGCAAAATACTTTTTAAATTTTTCCTGATACCAGTCTCGAACCATCGACCCTTGCGTTGTGAAGTCCGTCTGCTATCTGCTAGACTGATCCATTTTATTAATTTTCGGTGAATCTCGATTATAATTTAAAACATTATTTATTAATCTCAAGACTATTGTATTTGGATTGTTGTTATAGTATCAATTCACAACGAAAATTAAGTCAATTTTTATTTCAGTTCGATGACATTTAAAAGTCACAAGATCTGGCTACTGGATAGGATTGTTTTCTTATCAATAATTCGTTGATCCTGAATATTCACTAAATTTTTTTATTTCTCTTATTAACAGAAAGAGTTGGTTGAAATGTGTTTCACGAATAATTCAAATCTATTGGTAATAACTGATGATTTAGTTAATGATCATGGCTTTGAAATTGAAAATTCATCGACGATTATTATTGGCAATGATTTTAAATCGAGTAAAATCCAGGGTTATATTCCATTTTACCCGACATACATACTGTCGTTTGAGTCGATTGAAATACTGAAAGCACTTATCGGCGAGTTTAAATCATCCACAATCTGGAGCATCAAGTCAACGTTTTTAGTCATCGATACTTACAAAGTGTCACGTTGTGCAAATGCTGGAAATATACTTGGATTTCTATGGACAATGGATTTATTGTCTGCGTATTACTTGTGTTACAATGATGACAACGATTCAACAATTGTTTATACTCTAAATCCATTCACGAATTATGCTCCAACACCGTGGGTTCAAGCAAAAGTGACTTTCGAATCCACAAGCGGAGAAAAGTACAAATGGACGTTGTATAGCATTCAACATTCAAGAGGTATGTACTTTGTGGCATCATTATTTTTAACTTCTTCGAGCCCAGCAGTCACCCGAATTTTTTCATCAATCAAAATCATGTATAATTCCTTTAAGTAACGTTTCTAATACATTAGATTACATTTCGGATCGAATTAAAATTTTTTGTTTTTTTGCAATCTAATTTTTTTTTTAATAGAGATCCCCGGATCAGATCTGTCCAGATCTCATCAGATAGAGACAATTTAAAGATCTGACCAGATCTGATTTGTCGGATCTGATCAGATAATTATATATGGTCTGATCTAAACCTTTTCTCCGGGTAGCATTAAATTATATTTTAAAATTAATAGAAATTTACAAAACTTTTTTATAATGTATTAAATTAAAACTTTGAATGGAATGTGGAATTTTTTCACTCGATGCTAGCGTTCAAAACTATCACCATTGTAAGTAAATCTTCATCTTATTTATCGGTAATTTCAAATTTAAATTTAGCTAAACTACATTATATCCACTAGAAATAAAAAATCATTTTATGTACATTTTCTGTCATAAACAAAATCAGGGTAGAAAGAGAGAGAGAAAAACAGGTTATATCAGATAAATTAATTTGAAGTCCATGCACACAAAAAAAAAATTCTCGACTGAAGGTAAATATTCTTGATTCAAGAAAATTTTTTTGGAGACCTAAATTTTCTCAGATAAAGTAGAAATCTTCTCCAACCAAGACGAATTCTCTTGGCTCAAGAAAATCTTGACTTGGTTCCCGAAAACGTTTGTCTTCAAAAATATTTTCTTGACTCAAGATATCTGTTTTTTCTGTGTGGGATTATAAAAGTACGGATATAGTATAGTTGTACTTAAAATTTTTTTTTCAATAAGAAAAAAAAAAAAAAATTTATGAGCTATTTTAGAGGAAGGCCGTCGTGCCCTAGAAAAAAATTTTGTTTTTTAGTTTTGGTAAAACCTTAATGGATTCGCTCAAGATAGGACTAAATTAGGTTGACCTATAGATTAAAAGCCATAAAAAATAATTATCGGCTTGAGGGGGTCATAGTGGCCCACCTTTCCCTAGTTGTTGATTTACTGAAAAATTGAAAAAAGGCATTTTTTGTACTTACTTCTAATAAATGTTAAAAAAAAATTTTTTTTTCAAAATATGGAGTGCAATTTCATGACAAATTAAAAAAAAAATTAAAGGGATCGGAATCTTTGAACGTGTCAATTTTAATCTTTAAATGTTAATAACTAATTGATAACTACTTCAAATAACTCTTCAAAGTTTTTTTCCTAAAACTACGTTCAAGACGAAAAAAGTTATGACTGACTTTTTATGAATATCGATATTTCTTATTATTATATCATTAATTGAAAATTTTTAGCCTAGAACTTTTAAAAATCAATAACTTAGTAACGGTTTGGAATAAAAGAACAAAAATTGGTGTACCAGCAGCTTTCAATACGTTTAAGAACCCTCGCAGATTTGAATCACGGTGGAAACACGGTGGGTTTGTTCCATTTTACCACTGTGATTACGCGGTGGATCCACCGTGATTCAAATCTGCGATGGAACATGTAAAGAAATTAGTGACATCACAGAGGTTTGAATAAAAAGCTCCGTGATTTGATATGGAATGCCCCATATATAATGAATATACAATTGAATTTATTCATTTACAGATCAAAAACTATGTGCAACTATAGCTTTCGAGAAAACAAAACGTTTAGATCAGCATGAGGTGAAAGTGACTAGCTTTTTGACGCCACCTATCAAAGAAAAAGATAAAACAGATTACATCAAAAAACATTTTGATGTCGTGATGAATAAAAAACTCATGTCTTTATATACGCTGTCATCACACATTAATGTGAAAACTTCAATGCATTTAATATCTGATAGTCATAAACAAGAGTCAATTGATAATGGCTACATTAGAGAATTAGTTGATTCTAGGTTCGATGTTGACGACAAAATAAGACAATTAGCTGATACGAATTATCGGCATACGGATATTATGACACTCTATGAAGAAATAGAATTCTCAATATTAACCCAAAGAACGAACTATTTAACGGCAATGAGCGAAATAACTTACGATTGTCAGTTTATTGTCCTGACTATTGTTTTCTTGCTGTTAATTACGGTGATGATCGTGATTAACAACAAATTTGACATCAGAGGAGCTATTATGGACATAGTAAGAATGACAGCAAGTATGGGACCGTTGACTCCATTAGACCGTTTATCTGCACGCATAGTTTACTTATCTGGTTTTCTGTTCATATTCATTGTGATGCCCGAGTTTCAGGGACAAATGTCCGCGATAATATCAAAACCTCTACGGCGTAATGTTGAGAGCCTGAGAGACTTGTACGACAACAACTACCACGTTTTCTACGAAGGGCTATTAGAGAATGATATAGATAACGAACAATTATGGGTTACTGATGAGGAGAAGAAATACTTACATCCATCTAGTTTTCCTAAATTGGTTAAATGCGCTGAAGAGGCACAAAAAAATTCAACGATTGCATGTATTTATTTTAGAGGTCCCCAAATATTTCATGCTTTAAAATTGAATAACTTGCATGTTTCGACAACTATTGTATTTAAAAAGTATTATGTATATTGGACCAGAAAAAACTGGAGTGTGAAAGAAAGATATGATAAAATAGGAATGTTGGCAGTTGAGACGGGATTGGTCGATTATTGGCGCCATAAGCCATTGAATGATCGATTAAAAAAATTGAAGAAAATCGGAAGAATCGAAGAGAGTAAAAAGTACGACCAAATTGATTTTGATAATTTGGTGTTTAGTTACATGTTTACTTTGGCAGTTTTACTTTGGAGTTTTATTATTTTTGCTGTGGAAGTACTTTTTCACAAACATTCAAAATGTCACAGACAGTTTCAGATACGGCGACAAGTTGGGATTGAATTAAATAACTCGTTGAGATCACAGCCGCGAATAATTTTTTTTCCTGGGCGAATGGTTCTCTCTAATAGTCGTGAGTAATTTCGATATCACCTATATACTATAACAAATTAATTATTACTCCATCACCACGATTCTTCTTCTTATGATGGTTGCACGAGTGAAAAGACATTAATAGTTGTGTGACTATTTTAGAATTTAAAGTAAAAATTTAAATTGTAGAAGTAATTGATATAAATTATCATTGTATTGAGTGTTTCAATAAAAAATAATGGATAATGAAAATTGAGCAAATTTTATAGAAGTTAATTGTTAATGTCAAATCGTTGATTATCGAACTTGTGTGCTATGAAAATAGGGGAGAGGTGCTGCAGTTGTAACTAAAAATTTTATTTTTTCTATTTCATTCGTTTTTTTTGAGATAGTTGACTTATAAACTGTCAGAAAGTTAGCTGATAGTATCTTTCATGTGACTGACTTAGTTAATTAGTAAAAAGTCCCTCGCGGTTTTGCGAATGCCGTAAATTTTCGGCATATATACACATGCCGTAAATTTACCGTAATAATTTGGTAGTAATATGGTTATGTTGGCCAGTTTTTTTCCTGTATTTGTACTGTAGAGTTACCAGATTACTACAGTGAAATTACTATAAAAATGCCGAACTTTTACCAAAAAATGCTATATAAATACCGTAATAATACGATAATTTTATAATAATAAAACCGTATTTTTTGGGTAATAATATCGTAGATATCCTGCGATTTTGCCAGATTTATCCTGATATAATGAAAAATTGTAAAAAATTTTGTTTTATTTTATATTTGCTTCTGCAGTTAAAATCATCGAAAATGTGCAAAATGTAAATTTTATATTTTATTCTATTAGTTCACACATTTCTTATTGAAACAAAAGAATGTAAGTGAAAATAACAATCCGGGAAAATTGAGGTTTTCAATTTTCTTAAGTTTCTTGTATGCATATAAATACAATTAGTATCAGCTTTCGAGTACGCGATTTGGCATAATGGTTAACAGATCAGGCTTTAAATCATTAGGATTTGGGTTCGAGCCCACGAGTGAGCAGTTTTTTTTTTTTTTTTCATGACAGTTATTGTACATATAACTTAATAATGTTATATATAATTAAATAAAATTTTATAAAATTTTTGTTCCAGGTAGAACGGTTTAATGCTGCAAAAATGCCGAAAATATGCTGCATAATAACGGTTTTAATGCTGTTGAAATACCGTATTTTTTCTGTTTTATTACCGTAAATATTCTGAATTTATTTCGTAAATTTTTGGTAGTAATGCGGCAAAATAACGAGTAATATCACATTTATGCAGTATTTATACCGTATAATTCCGGTATTATTTTGATACTTCCAAAACCGCGAGGGGTCAATGTTAACTTATTAAAAAATCATTTTATGTGACTACAGTCAGGGGCCAAGATGGCGGCGCGCGTGTGCTGCAATTGTACCCTGTGCAGGGACAATTGTAACACGTAACGAAATAGATATTTTTCACCAAATTGCTTTTATTATTCAGTTTTAATACATGCTAGTATACTCTATTAACTTTTCAAGTCAAGTATTTAAACTTTGAGTATCACATATATTGGGATCTTTAACATAAATTATTAAATATTTATAAATATTGAAACAATTAAAAAATTACACTATCCCAGAGTAGATTTGTGGCGCATCCAGTTTGCGCAGATCCCATACAAGACTCTGAGTGTTACAATTGCTACTCATTCAAGTGTTACAATTGCCACTTACTCTGAATTGTTAATAAAAATCTAATTCCAATAACAAAAATCAGTAAATTGATATAAAATTCGATTACTAAATACTCTTGATATGTCTGTTAAAGTATTATAAGTTTCACTGTTTCACATCATAACATTAGAAAGCAAATTTGTTATTAAAAAAATTGTGAAGCGTACAAAAAAAAGTTTTCACGCGTAACTTCAACAATTCTCAATATTTTGATATCAGAACAAAATTAATAACTGAAACTTTGATTTAATCAATAATTTACTATTTTGAATAAGTTAAAGAAATAATAATAATTTTTAGTTATTTTAATAGTTTTTCATTGAGTGTTACAATTGCCCCTTGTTACAACTGCAGCACCTCTCCCCTACACTTACCTCAAGAGGACTCTTATAATCGAATCATTTAATTTTACGTTGAATCTGGAGTACAATAAAAAAAAGTTCAACAGAGAAAAGCAAGCACAAAATACTTTTCCAAAGATTTTACCTATTAAGATTATCATCAAATTTTGAAAACCCTTATTTAAGTAACTAAATATTTTCTCACCAACAACCCAGGTAGAAAATTGTCTTAGTCGGACAAGTTTGAAACTTCAAAATAGCTTTATTTTAACTTAACATCTAAATCTTTTTTTGTAAGCTTTATTCTACGTTGTTATTAGAATGAATTCTATGACAAGTCTTTAGAGTGTAACTAACTTTCAAATATACCTTTCTATTAGCTTTTTTTCCACGCGTATGACAAGATTCGTTCTAAGCTTGGATTCTAAACTTAAAACTATCTTATCTGCTAACATTACTTCAAGCGTACATTGAAAACTGAAGTTTGAGGTTAATTAGGAGTTTGTGTTATTGTTTATAAGTGATAAATGAGTTCAATTTGATTTGCAACATATATGAAGAAAAATATTTACTAAGTTAGTAAGTTTTAATTTTTTAATTTATTGAATCACAAGTTTTTAATGCTCATAACAAAAAAATTTGAATTTTTTAGAACGTCGTTACATTACAAGCATAAAACTGATTACGTTATAAATTACTGTTAAAACGATGAATGACAACCATAAAAGAACATTTACTGTTTCATATTTCTAAAATATATATAACACTATGAATTTAATGCCCAATATCTGATGGTTGTGTACAGAAAAAGAAATAATAAAAAATTTTTCTCTGTAAACATGTTTTCAAACTTAATTACCAAATCTAATCTAGCTAAGAGTAAGATCTATTTTTAATCTTATAGTAAGCTGAATTGTCACTGTTAATGCAAGCTAAAACTACAAGCTTTATGTTAGCGATCTAAAGCGTTACCAACTAACCTTGTGTTAACCATAGTTTGTTAGCTAGTTTTAGGCTAAAACTGATAAAATTAGCTTAACACAAGCTAATTCCATTGATTACTTTCTACCTGGGAAATACAACACCGGACGGCAAATTTAATTTTCTACAAAAAAGGCCTGATACCCAATTCCCATAAAAAGAACCAGAACCGATGAAATTAAAGAAAACAAATCAACAAATCCGCCCGTCAAAACCATTTGAGTTATGAATCCCTTTGTCTTTTATGACTTTGCCAATCACCTAGCACCCTTGAATCTCAACCCTCGCTCAAACTACAAGTCCAAGTAACCACTCTACCCTTCTAACCATTTATGCCCCCAAAAATCCATGTCCAAGTGCCTGTAATTTCGTACCCTAGCAAATAATGCTACTCCCTCTACCTAACTCCCATACGGATATACATTAAACCAACGCATTAGGGGATCTTCATAAGTACTGGCAATCTCTCTTGATGTATGACTATGCAAGGGTATCACAGAATATTTAACCACCGGGAGAAAATATTTTTACTCCTCGACATTTCGTCCTTCTTTGCTTTGATACAAGGGACAGGTTCATGACCTGATGAGTCACGTCGACCTAAACTGCATCACAAATTGTCCAATCCCTGCTACTATTTTGAGGTGAGGGGACGTTTACTTATATTATATATAAGGGTGTATGTGAGGGTGTCATTTATTTATAATAGTTTATGTTTGATAAGATATTGTCTAGGGTACAGGAAAATAACTTTTTCAAACTCAATATCGGCACTTGTTTTATTTAATAGACATTTTTATGATTTATTAACTATTTCATACTTTCAATCTTCATTTGTACTTGAAAACTCAATGGATGTCTAGTGTTTTGGGTCTGTATCTCGCCCATAAGATTACATCAGATGTGAGAAAGTTATCAGCTGATTGTAATGGCGATAAAAGTTTTTGATGTAATTCGTTTTGATATCACTGAGATTGTTCGTATTGTTGATGTTTAAGTATTTAGGTATTTTGGTGGTGATTTTACGGTGAGTCATAAGTTTTAGAGATAGTAAGGGGTAGCAAGAAGGAAAGATGATAAATTTTTTATCAAATCGTTACAGTATATTGCGATAAATTGCTACTGTAGAAAAAAATTGACAAATATATTGCTGAATAATTAAGGAGGTTCGAGACCGATTTTCGAAATAATACCAAACTTCTAAAATTTTTTTCACCGAAAGAGTTATAAAAAAAATGATCACTGTTAAAATTTTGAATTGATTCACTAAACGTTTTCGAGAAATAAATTTTCAAAATTAATCCTTATACACGGGCGTAAATGGGAATAATTTTTCAAAGTGCTACAGTTTTTGCTACAATAATACCATTGCTATAAATTATTCAGCATCAAATAATTAAACATTTCTGAAAACATTAAGATTTTTTTTAAGTTTAATCATGGGTTTGTTACTAAATTATTAATAAAATAAGAGGCGAATTTTAGTTAATGACGCTATACTCAAAAATTGGTTTTTTGATATTTTTTAATATTTGTAAATATAGTGAACCCTAAACATGCAAACCTTCTCAATAAGACAATTTATAGATAAATTGAGAAAAATATAGATAGCCCGAACTGGGAATCGAACCCAGACCATGTCGGTATCGCGCCAAGTGCTCTACCAGTTGAGCTATCCGGCATTATACTATGTTCCGTTTAATTTGATCTATAACTTATTGAGCCACACCGTCAATCGTACGGTAATACACCAATTTTTAAATATAGTGGAACCTAAACATGCAAACCTCAATAAGACAATTTATAGATTAATTAAGAAAAATATAGATAGCCCGAACACAGAATAAACTATTCTTTCAATTTAATTTCTGAACGACCGGGGACACATCAAAGGAAAAACAAAATTGTTGTTTTTTTTTATTTCCAAGCATTTTCATAATTATTTTCATAATTATTTACCTTTCAAACCTTTCCTGGACTTCCACAAATGATTCAAGACCAAAAGTAGCCAAATTAGTTCAGCCGTTCTCGAGTTTTAGCGAGACTAACGAACAGCAATTAATTTTAATTTATATAGATTAACAAGTATAAAATAAGAAAACAAAGTATCAAATTTATTGAACTATTAGATACAGTAATATATGGGGCATTCCATGGCAAATCACTGAGGTTTTGACCTGACCCCCTTCGATTTCGCTGAAACTTTTTTATCATTTTTTATCCTATCAAAGACATTTTTCTGAATTTTTTCAGATTTTTTTACCCAACCCAAAAAAAGTTACGAATTTTTGAAAAAAACCACTCTTTTTTTTTTTAAATTGTTATAACTTTTTCGAAAATTAATCTTTCGGCACTTTTTTTTTTCAAAATTTGTGTTTTTAAATGTAGTTTTCAGAAAAAAATACAAAAAATTTTTCGGAAGTCACGATATATGAAATATTTCAGTTTTTTCAATAAAACCGTTATTTTTTCGAAGTCCGACACCTTCGATTCTCAATTTTTTTGTCTCAAAAAAAACTTCAACCAAGACAGTATTTAACCTCGCTATTCCCATTTTGTGCCGACTTTCCTGTATATTTTTTTCTTTCGATTGAAAATACAGAAATTTCTAAATTTGGCTTATTTTTTATGACTTTGCGCTGAAGTTTTTTTGGAATGTTTTTAAAAGCTCAGAAGTTGAATAAAATTGGACAAAAACAACCGTAAAGTGTATTAGGGGCAAGGATTGATTTTTTCGGAAGAAAATTCGCAATTTTTAAATATAGTGAAACCTAAACTTACAATTAACCTTCTCAATAAGACAATTTATGGATAAACTGAGAATAATATCGATAGCCCGAACTGAGAATCGAACCTAGACCATGTCGGTATTGCGCCGAGTGCTCTACCAGTTGAGATATCCGGTACTATACTATCTTCCGTTCAATTTTATCTAAAATTGTCTATAAGGCTATCTATATTTTTCTGGGAATAGCGGGGTTAAATACTGTCTTGGTTGAAGTTTTTTTTGAGACAAAAAAATTGAGAATCGAAGGTCTCGGACTTCGAAAAAATAACGGTTTTATTGAAAAAACTTAAATATTTCATATATCGTGACTTCCGAAAAATTTTTTTGTATTTTTTTCTGAAAACTACATTTAAAAACACAAATTTTGAAAAAAAAAAAGTGCCGAAAGATTAATTTTTGAGAAAGTTATAGCAATTTAAAAAAAAAGAGTGGTTTTTTTCAAAAATTCGTAACTTTTTTTGGGTTGGGTAAAAAAATCTGAAAAAATTCAGAAAAATGTCTTCGGTAGGATAAAAAATGATAAAAAAGTTTCAGCGAAATCGAAGGGGGTCGGGTCAAAACCTTGGTGATTTGGCATGGAATGCCCCATATATTATTATATTATTATTAAATACCAATTATATGTGATATTATTCGTAAAAAGTCGACGAATAGTAATTAGAAAAAAAATTCTATTAAATGTAAATAAATAAAAAATTTTATTGAATATTATCAGGAGGGAATTTCAACTTTGTTATGTATTTATTTATGTTATACGTGATTTATTTGAAAACTATACAATTTTACTTCTACCATCTCGATCACCAATAATTTAATTAATTAATAAAACCGCTATATAACTGCAGTGATTGAATAAGTAAAAATATTCACAAAGTAAAATATTTTAACACCTGTAAAAAATATCTACACCAGCGGTGGCGTTATTTAATACCGGAGAATTTTTTTTAACACCGGTCTAGAATATTTACACCGGCGGCAGCGTTATTTTTACACTGCTTTCGATGTTGAAATATAACACCGCCGATTTTAACACCTACACCGCTTGGACTTACCCCGGTGATTTTTTAGTGTACGTAGAGAAGGCCACTAGCAGCTAGGGGTCTTGCTCAAGATACTTCACCAGAATCTTGCTCAAACACATGTTACTAGGGTTATTGTCCGTTCTCAAAATTACGACTATAATTATCATGCAGAAAATTTTCAAAAATATAGATAGATTAGTAATACTATTTGTGGCTACTGCTTCGTTTGTGGATATTTAATACTTAATTTCAATGAATGAAAACGTATCATAAAAAACTTTCATTGTAATTGTGTAGTAAATGTATTTTTAAAGAAAAAAAAACATTTAAAAAATTAAATATGTCATTTTGTATTTTATAAATTATTTTATTCTAATTTTTCACGCGTCTAAAGCTGGCCAAAAATAATACCTTTACTTTATAACAGTCTAAAAAAATTTACCTAATAATAATTATATTGTTAATACTTACATGTCTTAATTATTTAAACTTTTTTCCTCCCCTATTAAAAGAAACGATTAGATAAAAAAAAATTTTCAATTTTTTTTAATGCTTTTGAAAACTTTTAAATCGCCTTTCTTATGGGCACTTAACATTGCAAATCGTTTCGAATCATCGTTTCTTTTAATCAGCCTGTATGAAAAAACAATATATGGTTAAAATATATAAAATCATATATGCTTGCAACAAAACAATATATGATATATTATATTGTATATTATAAAAAATCATATAGAAATTTTGGCCGATTTAATATGAAATTATATACAGTAGTAAATATATGTATTTCATATATGTTACTTATATGTTTTTATTTTAAGCTATATATACATTTACATTTACCTTATAATATATTGTATAAATATTAGGGTGATTCAAAAAACAAATAAATTTTTTTTTCTTCCAAACAGGTTCAAAAGTTTCGTCTAGATAAAAAATGACGCCTGTGAAAATTAGAGCTTTTAATATTAACATTAACATTGTCCGCGTTGCACTTTTCTATTTCCCATAAGAATAACATAGAAAAAATTTTTTTTACGTCTTCTAATTTTTATAAGTAGCTAACGATGCGTCATAGGAATGAATGGCAGGCATATTTTTGTAGGAAATTGAATGCTCTACAAAAAAAGATTCTTATCATTTTTTGAGGAAACTATTTGTTCAAAAGTTATTTGAGGTTGAAGTCGAATTCATATTAAATTTTGAGATTTTTTTACTTTTCCGGCGAAACTATCAGACCTATTACAAAATATTATTGGGCCTTTCTTGTAAACAATTTTATTCCCTAGAAGTTATTTCGAATAAAGTTTTTCCGAATTCCACATTGTTTTATAGTTATTTTAATTTTGATGACATGCTTTGATGATATACCGTTTTTTTTACTGATTGTTCGGCTTACGGTATAGTATCTTTTTCATGGAAAAAAATAGCATCTATCGGCTATTCTCGACATGTCAACTTTAAAGTTAAAAAATATGTAATTTTTTGGAGTTATAATTGAAAAAACTTACAGTTATCAATTACTGTAGGGTAAATGTGGGTATTACTGCGGTTTTTTAGATAGGTCTAACTTTAAAAAGGGTTTTATGGTAATCATTGCACGAAATCAGTGATATTTTTTTTTATACTGAAATTTAACTAATTTTGAACATAAAAAACATCAAATTATGCAATAAATCAATTGTTTATTTAAATAATCAGTGATTTAAAAAAAAGTTCAGTAGCATGTATTACTGCGGGTCTGAAAACAGCGTACCCCTATTACTGCGTGCCAATTACTGCGAACGACCCAATTACTGCGTGTCTATTACTGCGGATAGCTCAAGATGGTCAAGAGTTGAGAATTTGTTAAAAATTTGGAAGAAAAACATTAGAGAAACAATTATAAGTGTATTAAAATAAGTAAAAACTATCTTTATTTCAAAAAATAAATATTACAACTAAACACAGCACTTTTAAATTACACTACTAAAATTGACCAGCATAGTTTTATAGCTACGATAAAATCATTTGTCTATTATACTAATTATTATTAATTTGTTTTTATAATTCAAGTTCTGCAGCTTCAAGCTCAGCAATTTTCTTCTTTATTTCCGCAGCTTTTAATTTTTTCAGCAACCCTTCTTCTTTTAACTTTTGTTTCTCCTCCGCTTCTTTAATTTTTTGTTGCTGTTTTTCAAATTTTTCCTCGCATTTTTCATTCCTTTCGATTTTATGTTTTTTTTCTTACTAACATTCGTTTTATTATTAATTTTACCCATTTTTTCATCTACCACTTGATCACACTTTAACACACGTTATATTTTTGTAGGTTAGGATGTAAATATTTTCAGTCGCAGTAATAGGGACAAACCTGTACAACTAGAGGCGCTTCAACTACTGCGGAATTTTTGAAAAAACCGCAGTAATACATACACTATCGATTTTTAAGTACTAATTACTGCGGCAGTAATTAAAAAAAAAATTATTAATAAAAATCATGTTTTATTGAATTTTTGATATTAAATAAGTATTATCTTACTCCTACATAAAATAAATAAGCACAATAAAATTATATATTTATAATAAAAGGCCTAATCGTGTCACTGCTTTTGCCACAGAAACTCACAAAGTAGGCATAAATTCATATCTTTACCATGTGTCAATTTTAATTAGTTAAAAATAAATTGAATTAACAATTTTATTTATAAAACAATTGATCCATCTTATCTTTAAAGGTATAAGTTATTAGTAATAATTTATTTAAGCTTCAAGAACTAATATATCATTTATTTATTATCAAATTAAAAATATCCGCAGTATTACCCACAACCGCAGTAATACCCACATTTACCCTATCATTGAATAATTATAACATGCGCATATTACTCATAATATATATGTACGGATTTTGTATAACAACAATTCTAAAAGTCTGTTCAACTACTGGACCCATTTTTAGAAGTGTTCAAGTACTGGGTACTTTACCTTAATAAATATATTTCCTTTTATATTAAAAAAATATATAATTTTTATATGAAATGAAATATATGGTAGCATAGAATTTATATTATATATGGCACCATATATTTTCTTTGTTATATTTAAGCATATATTTTATTCGGTGTATGTATATGTAAATAGGTACATATATATTCGCATCAAATTAACTAATTTTGGAAATTTTAACTGCAATTTGAAGAGTACATTAAAATTTAGATCTAATTCAATTGGAGTTGGTCATACGAATAAGAAACTTTTTTTTTCCATACACAATATAAATATATGATTTTGTATATGATCAGAATATATTTTTCGTATATGACAAAGAATATATATTTATATATATCTTAAAAATATATTGTTTGTATATAATTGACATATATATTTTATATATGCTAAACATATACGGACTCGAATATAATGAATATTATATTTTTTAATATAAAAAAAAATATATCAGAAAATATAGTTAAATTGGCCACATATATTGTCTGATATTTATCATATATTTTGACCATATATGTTATTTTCATACGGGAGGGCTTCTTCAAAAATAAATTATGATTAATTATAAATTATTAGAGTGAAAACTAACCTAAAATCTATGAAATATTAATTTTAAAACTTAATACCTACCAATTTATTACAACTTTGACCTTCAAAAAAAGATCCTTATTTTTTACCCTCTGATATTTTTTGTCACCCCGAAAAAAATCTTCCCCAACAAAAAATAAAATTGCCAATAACCCCTTGTTTAATAAACTCCCCAAACAATTCGCTACGGAAAATTTACTGCGCCCCAACCTCAACAAATTACCATAAAAAAAAACTTTTTTACACGAATCATATTTTCTTTATTACAACCAAATAAAACACGTTTACAATTAACATAATAAAAAATTAATTACAAAAATATTAATCTTCATCCGTGTCTTCGATTTCTTGCTTGACCTCGACCTTTTTCATCTTGTGTATTTTTTTAACCTTATCTTGAAAAAGCGGATTCTTAAATTTCAAATCTTCCGGAAAGTCAACTTGTTGTTCATCATCATCAAAAGTCTTCTTGCTTGCATTTTTACATTTATCACTAGTTTTATGTCTATTGATGACAATTTTACCCGAAGATTTAACATTAACAGCTCGAAAAGGTTTTCTTTCTTTGCCAGTCGCCATTACACAAGTCATATTTTCGCCATCTTGACAAGGTATCCAACAGTATTTTTCATCGCTTATTTTGAACTTTTTTTTGTTACTATCAAAGTCAATATTAACCCCAACTAAATCATGAGGATTTAAATGACGCGGAATATCAATTAAAAATAATTCGTCATCCTCATTAATGTCACCCAAAGTAAAAGAAGCTTCTGAACGATTCAAAATTAATTTTTCCTCACTTACAAATTCTTCAAGTGTTCTATAAGGTTCTTTTGAATTTCCCGCTTCAAGTGAATTGAAACCACGCGATGAATTTACTTGACCATTGGATTCATTTAAATCCATTTCGAATTTATCCATCGTTATATTGTTAGGATTTTTTAATATACTTTTACGTTCGGAAGGAATCGCTCCTAATTCGGGTACAAAACGTTTCGATGGGCTTGTTATTGATGTATTTATAGTTATTGACTTACGGCTTTTAGGTTTAGACGATTCTTGAACATTCAAAAAAACCATTGACTCATTTAAAGTTGTGTTCAATTCTGTCAGTTTGTCATTATCACTTATCACCATTTTATTTATTTTCACTTTTTATTTTTTAATTAATTAGTCATTTATTTATTTATTGAATTGATTTCACTTTTTATTCCACGCACGTGGTTATTGAGCAATGTTTTGTTTACTAGGGTTACAGAGATCAGTTTCAGACTATGGGTAAGTTAGATCAAGTAGTTGTAGGTTGCGGTGGTAGATGGCGCCAGTAGTTGCGTTATGGAACTGAGCAGAATGATCTTGAAATGAATAATAGCGAAATAAGATGTTTTTAAATTTATTTTTTTTTGGTTTAATAAATTAATGAAGTTTTAATTTTTGAAAAATAATAAATTGTTATTAATAAAAAATTAAAAATTATAAAAATCAAAAGATCAATTAATTTTTTTGTTTTTTAATTGACAATTTAATTGAAATAAATTTTCAAAGGATGATATAAAAAAAAGGGCAAAATGGGTTAGTAAAAACAAATTTTATTTAAATATTGGCGGGAAATTTGAATAGTTATGAAAAAAATGAGAATTTGTAATGATGGAAAACTGGCAAATTTTTTAAATTTGAAAATTGAATTTTTTCAAATTGAAAACTAAAAATTAAAAAATTGCGGGGAAGGGAGGGGGAGGGCAAACGAGGTACCCCAAAGTTTTATAAAAAAAAATTTTAGTTTTTTAATGTTTTTTAAACATTCCAAAATCACTTTTGTTAATATAATTGAGCATTATTTTGAATTTTTCATGTTAAACTTTTTCAAAAATCTAGTGTCACTCGAAAAGTTTTAATGGCTTTTGCTTTATGATAGAATCCAATAAAAAAATTTTTTTTCTTCCTTTGCATCCAATAATTGTGTAAAATGTAATTTTTCTTTATGCAAATTACTACCAAAATATTTAATGTAATCAAATTTATTTAATATGCAGAATTTTTTTTACCTTTTTTGGGGGGTGTCCCATTTTGCTCGCAAAAGTGAAAATTTTTTTGTTTTAAAGGCAACTGAAACTTATTTTAATTTATTTTGAATCTTATTAAAAACAAAAAGATTTAGCCTCCGAAAAATTGGTATTTTCTTAAGTACTTCGATTAGCCCCCCCCCCCCCCCTTTCCCTGCATTTCTATAAATTTAGAAAATATTTAGGGATCTTCGGAGGCATGAAAATAATTAGAACTTAAAAATTATTTGGATAGTAGAAGAAGATTAAAATTTGATTAAAATCTAAAAAATTTTAATTATGTATCAGATGTGAATTGAGATTCAATGTTTGAAATTCGAGCTGAATAATGGAAATTAAATAAAATAATTTAAAAGTCTACAAAAAAAAGATTGAGAACAATAATTGCAAAATTATAAAAATTTCGACTAATAAATTATTTTGATAGAAATTTCTAATTTAAAAATTTTGCCTAATAAATTATTGACGGCCTAAAATATTCTATCTTTCCACTTTGCGTGTAATTTTGATTCATGAAAAATTTAATCCATTTACCCGGAAGCCTTACTTTTGTTTTATCATAATTATAGAAGTGCGAGGGGCAAATGGAGAGAAGGTAGGGGAGACCGGGGCAAGACGGCCCACCTGGGGCAAGAAGGCCCACCTCAAAAATTAACCAAAAATTTTTTTTTCTTGTTTTCTTTTGATTATCACAAATTTAAATCATTTACTCATTTTTAGCCTGATACGTGAAACTTGGGGCAAAATGAACCACTCAAAAATTCTAAAAGAAAATTTATTTCATAGTATTATAACCTAGTCATGATTAATTTAATAGAAATATCATTTTTTGGTTAATTATATGGATTTGGATTAAAATAGAGCATTTGAAAAAGTTAAAAAAACCAATAATCAATTTTTTATTCAATAGAAAAATAATTATTAATCAATTGTTATTTTTTATTAAATAACTTTTAATTTGTTCATATAATTGGTTATAGAACTCAACAAAACAATTATAATTATTATATATAACATTATGAATAATATATTTATAGAATTAACAACATTAACTATTAAAATGTAACAAAAATACTTATTGAGGTATTAAATTTAATTTAAGTGTATTATAAATTAATCCTCACAATATTCACAAATGTACGTATCGGAAAAATATAAACATTTGTTACGCGGGAAATTTTTTTACACTTAAAAAAACAAATTTTTTTTTTCATTTTTTTTCGGAGGGGGCCGTCTTGCTCCAAAAAAAAAAAATTTTTTTTCAGGAGCTTCACCAAAATTTTGGTGAATTGAGTTCAAGTTGGACAAGAGTAAATCGACTTGATGGTTAAAAGCCACAAATAATAATAACCGGCTTAGGTGGGCCGTCTTGCCCCGGTCTCTCCTACTCCCAAAATTTTATAAAATAAATTTGGTCTTAAAACGTTTTTCAGAATTTCAAAATCACTTTTGTAAACATAATTGAGTATTATTTTGAATATTTGTTGACCGTTTTCGAAAAATTTTGGTTTCGTAAAAAAAATGTATGAAATCAAATTGACTTTTTTCTCTTATCAATTAAAAAAAAAAACTCCCAGTGTGAAATTGATTCAGATTTAGTTTATTAATAAACTTAAAAATATTTACAATTTTTATAATTTAGGGATTTAATTAGTTTTATAAATTTTTTTGATCTATTACTTCGAACAATGGATAATTTTATTTTTTTTTAATATCTTTTTTGGAATTAAAACTAACTTAGATTTTTTACTTCAAGATGATAATAAATATTATTTAACAATTCAAAAATTAACAATTTAAAGTTGGAAGTTGAACTTTTTCAAAAATGTTAATGATTTTTGCTTTACAATAAAAACTACAAAAAAATGTTTTAATAATCAAATTTATTTAATGTCCAGAAATTTGTTTTTTTCACCGATTTTAGACGAGCCATTTGCCCGCAAGAAATAAAAATTTTTTTTTTATCGCAGCTGAAAATTTTTTCCATTTAATTTTAAAATCATTAAAGAAAAAAATCTTTAACGTATTTGAATCTCCAAAAATATTGTTTCGTTAAGTGCCCATTTTGCCCCCTTCTCTTCCTCCCTCATATTAACCATTTATTCAAAACATTTATTGACTGAAAAAATTTTTGGCGTGATTGGAATTCCACAATAAAAAATATGTTACGCAATATAAATATATGTAACAGGATGCGTGACTAACTGTCTAAAAATTACAGTATTAAATCGCAATTTAAATACTTCAGTATACTAATGACTATTTAATGGATGTCTGAATTTCATAAAGTATGTGCGGGAACTTATGAGGGAGGGGCCCTAAGAAAATTTTAACAATTTTTAAGGTCATCACATACATTTATATTTAAATATATGTGTATACACTTGTAGACATTTTGATCACAAATTGATGGAAATTTCCGATGAATCCGATTAATAAATTTTAAATTTAAGTTTTTAATCCGGGGATATGTCGCGTGCGAAATGCCAAAAGGGCGTACTACAACAGTTAGATGGGGTTTTATGCCAAAAGGGCGTATAATAATGCTATATCATTGAAGCAATATCAAAATGAATATGAAAGGTAAAAAATTGAACTGTAGAAAGGGGCAAAGTGGGTTTTTTTCAGTTTTATTTGACCATGTGGAATTCTTATGTACCTTCCCATACAGGAGCTGCCAGAGTTGAACAACGGGCCCCTACTTGGCCCAGCACTGGGGAACCTAGCTTTGGCACACCTATATTGGCCCAAGCTTGGGCCAGGACTGGGTAACCTAGCCTTGGCCGTCCAATGGCAAGCCAGACTTGGGCCAAGACTGGGTAACCTAGCCTTGGCTATCCAATGGCAAGCCAGGCTTGGGCCAGGATTGGGTAACCTAGCCTTGGCCGTTACAATGATTTACCTCCGTTAGATAATTAAAACGTTATGATCATGAATTCTACGAGGTTAATAATAATAAATTTTTTTTAATTAAATTTATTCGTTTCCTGGAAGCCTGGGCCAGGTCTGGCAACCAAGCATGGGCCAGGTCTGGTAACCAAGCATGGGCCAGGTCTGGCAACAAGGCTTGGCCCGAGATTATCATTCCAGGCTTCTACCAAGACTGGGCCAAGGCTGGTTTACAAGCCTGGCCCAAGGTTCTACAAAGTTGGGCCAAGTCTGGGCCAAGCCTGGGCCCGTGGTACTTTCCTCTCTGGGTTAAAATCGAAACGTTTTTCACGCAACGAAAATGAAAAAAATTTGTGTTATTTTGTTTTTTTATTTTCCTTCCACGAAAAACGTTTCGATCTTCAAGAAAAATGAACTTCTTCAAATGCTTACAACATTCAAAAAACTCAAAACGTTTGAATGATGTGAAAAATGATTACCATGCGATAAAATATATATTCAAACCTTTTAAAATTTCGCGCCTTAGTAGCGAATAGTATTTCATAGTTTCTTCAATTTTAATGAAAATTATAATTCATTTTCTGATGCATTAAAGTTAAACATTTATTTTGTAAAAAAATCCGATTAAATGAACATTACGCTTTTTAGGCTTCGACATTTTTTTTCATTTTCCAGCTTAGCATATGTTTGACCGGCGATTAGAAAAAAATAAATTTTTAAGCCCTTTTGGCTTTGGATCACAAAATGTTTAAGCTTGCAAAGTGATTGGCAAAAAAAAAAAAAAATTTATGTGCCCTTTTGGCATTTCGCACGCGATATTATACTATATGATGAAATAATGAGCGCAGGTTTTATGACGAAAAAAATTCCCATGGAAGCGGCTGCAGAAAAAAAATAAAAATTAATACTTGAATATTAAATATCGTTGATTGTGAGTTTTAACCAACACCTGACGATAAAATAACTGAGATTTTCTTCCAACACTAGACAGAACATTTAATTCGAGATATTTACTTAATCTTAATTCAATACATTAACATTAAACACGATATTAAATAAATGTAGAAACTGATAAAGATAACATTCTTTCGATATCTATAGCACGTGTTATTACTTGTTACATTACATATGTAATTAATAATATTTTTTTTTTCATTGTTGGTATGTAAATGAGTAATTCAAGTAATTGTATATATATTTGCTGTTACTTAGATTGTTATTAAATATTTTGATATAAGTTACTTCTTAGTATTTTATTTATCTTCCTGATATATATATTATATATCAACACAAGAATGAGAATAAATTTTAGTCACTTGGTATTTAATAAACGAGTTATTAGTTTTATGATTATAATAATTAATTAATTATTTTGACCGATTGACTCTCGATTTAAACCTTCCGCAGATCAAGTCTAGAGTTTTTTAATGCAACTTATCGCGGAATAAAAATGATTCAAAAAATTTGAATTATAAATAGTTATATATATTTAAAATAAAATAAATTTTTATTGGACAAATTTTGATATGAATATAGTAACGACAGTCAGTGTTACGTTTAAAATATACGAAATACATTTTAAATTGAAGTACAGCAAATTCATTTTTTTAACTATCACGAAATAAAATAAAATATATGATAATTATATATTTATACGTTTTAAAAATCATAAACTTGTTTTTTAATGATTTAAATGATTTAAATATTCGCGATATTTAAATAAATTTAATAATTATTTTATTGTTATTTATAATTATTCATACAATATAAATGTGTTTAAATTTATTGTGTGCAAAAAATAATAAATACTAATTTATTATTATAGGGTAGGGGGGGAAGCCAAGGTTCGTCAATTAAATGTCAGTTAAACCTTGGCCCAAGATTGGCAAACCAAGGCTTGTCACTTGTACGTTGGTCGGATCTCGGACCAACCTTTGGAGGCCGAGCCTGGGTAGCCCAGTATTGTGCCAAGACCGGCCCGTTGTCAATATTTTTTTTCCTACACGGAGAGAAATTTATGGTATCCGTTCCTAGTACGTTTATGAAACATCATCCCATACCGTTATGGTAATGATTACTTGGAATTATGGGATATAGACCCATACTTTCTGGTAAAAGTTCACATAAGTATGGGAATAATTCCTATAACTATGGTAACAACTCCCATATCGCATGTGAAAGAATTATGGTAATGATTACCATAATATTATAGTAACCATTACCATAATATATAGTAATGGTTACCATACATTATGGTAATGGTTACCATACATCATGGTAATGGTTACCATACATTATGGTAATAGTTACTATACATCATGGCAATGGTTACCATACATTATGGTAATGGTTACCATACATCATGGTAATGGTTACCATAATATTATGGTAACGATTACTATAATATTATGGTAATGGTTACCAAGTATTATGGTAACCATTACCATAATATATGGTAACTATTACCATAATATTATAGTAACGATTACTATAATCTTATAGTAATGATAACTACAATATATGGGTGCCGTTCCTATAATCAACATTTCAAGAAAACCGGTTACCATGCATTATGGGAACCATTCCCATAATATATTGTAATTGTTACCATAAATTTCCCGGGTCAAAAATAAAACTTGATTCAGGCTCGCTTCGCCTTATTTTCTTTTGAAATGATCGATTTGCCGACGATTTTTCGATAAGATCTCGACTTTTTCGACTTAAATTTAATTTTTTTCAACTTTTTGAACTTTTTTCATCTTAGTTTCGACTTATTTCAACTTATTCGTGTTTTTTGATCTTAGTTTGAACTTATTCGTCTTTACTTCTAGCACGATAGTCATTCACCTTACTTTTGACTTGCTGAACCAAGTCGAAAAAAAGTTATTTATTCGCTTTACTTCCGCCTTTATGTAAAAAAATTATTTCACCTTAATTTTGACTTTTTCGTCTTATAATTTAAGTCGAATAAGTCTAAATCAAGTCATTTTCGACTTGATTTAGGCTTTTTCGTCTTAAGATTTAAGTCGGATAAGTCTAAACTAAGTCAATTTCGACTTGATTTAAACTTTTTCGTCTTAAATCGTGACTAAGTAAGCCAGTTAAGTCTAAACCAAGGTGGAAACTTAATATATTTCATACCTCTGTAAAAAAAGTCGAGTTTGTCTTGTGAAAAACGGCTCCAAATTTCGACTCGGTAAACCAAGTCTAAATCAAGTTTTATTTTTGACCCGGGTTCTCTCCGTGTACAAGAGCCAACAAATTTTTACTTGTCCCTCAAATTTTTTGCCTTAAGAATTGAAAACAAAAAATTTCTTAGAGCTAGAAGAAGTTTCTCGACTCATGAAATTTTTTGTCGTCTCAAAAATTTTTGATTGCAATTTATGATGCAAAAATTTTCTAGGGCGAGTAAAAATTTTTTGCGCTAAAGAATTCGTTTTTTCTGTGTAGCACCAAAGTCTTTGATGGAAATTAGTTTTATAATGCACACGGTCTAATACATAGTTGATTGCTCACTTTGTACGAGATAACAAGTATATTAATCTAAAATAATCTATCAACAATGTTAAATATTCAGATAACAATTTAATAACGACCAAAGGCACACAAAATTAATTTAAACGATCTTTCAATCGTGCTGCGAACTCACGGAATTATTATCCTCAGGCGATATTGGATTATAAAGTGGATGCTGTTGTCTACTGCTAGTCTCTCACTCTCTCTCTGTATCAATATCTTACTCCATGAATTATAATATATTTCTTTACTGATAAAATACACGAGAGGAAAAGTAAGAGTTTGTATGGGTATGGGTGATATATAAAATACTGAATGTAAATAAGCAACAGGCAGTAGCTTCTGATCGTATCATATTATTATCAAATTTGCATTTCAGGTCGAATTCTTCTCGAATGTAATTAATTTACAATAATACATATCTGGAAACCGGCTGCCCGTGTAAAAAAAATTCGTTCCAAAAAGATTCCAAAAAAGTTCCGCATGTGGAACTTCTAAACCTGAGACCGATTAGAACTTCGAATGGAACTTTTTTGGAACGTTAGTAATTTCGATGGTAAAAAAAAAAGTTTGTATAAACACCCGGGTCAAAGATAATACTTGATTTAGACTTGGTTTACCAAGTCGAAATGTGGAGCCGTTTTTCACAAGACAAACTCGACTTTTTTTACGGAGGTATGAAGTATATTAAGTTTTCGCCTTGGTTTAGACTTAACTGGCTTACTTAGTCACGATTTAAGACGAAAAAGTTTAAATCAAGTCGAAACTGACTTGATGTAGACTTATTTGACTTAAATTATTATAAGTCGAAAAAGTCAGAACTAAGGTGAAATAATTTTTTTGTAACTGCTGCCTTTAAAGTTCAATATTCGAGCGTCGTGTGGCGCGAGTAAAATAGGTCTTTCTCTCGATAACTCGACGAAACTATAGAACGATGTCGAAAAATCAGCTCTTGGACTTTTCAGCATGATTTTACTGTGCTGAAAAGTAATTGCCTATAGGAAATGTATACAAATTACCAAGCAACCGTCGTTCACTCGAGTTAGAAAAAGATAGTGATACTTTTTTCTCCATATACTCCTACTGTCGCATTTATCCTGAAATTCGCACATGCGCAGATAGAAAAACGACAATTGGAAACCTGCATAGTGATCATATGTTTCTTATTCTTATTGAATATCATAACTTGTGTGTTTGTATTGTGAAAACAATATTATTATCATATTATTAATCATTCATTAAAAATTTTCACATTATTAAAAACAGTCACAGATTTTAATTAATAAAATTAATAAACTAATTGATAGAATTCAATTGAAAAATAAAACATGAATAGATTGTTATTATTTACACTTGTACAATTGTTTATATCTAGAAGGTAATTTTTTATTCTTTAAATGATTGAATTCCTCTCGATTAAACTTTAAAGGCAGTCGTTATAAAAAATATTGTTCGATACAAAGGATTAAAAAGAGGGATACGGTATGCATGTATTGTCAACACTCGTCTAGGGATATGTTACATTCACAACGAGAACGAGTACCTACATCTCTCTCGCACTCGCTTCGCTCGTGCGAGAAAGATGTATGTACTCGTTCTCGTTGAGAATGCGGCATAACCCAAGACTTGTGTCGCCAATCCAAGCATGCCGCAAACCCTCTTTTTAATCCTACGTATCGAAAATAGCTATTATATATTAAGGCGAAAGTAAGGCGAATAAATGACTTTTTCTCGACTTGGTTTAGCAAGTCAACGTAATGTGAATGACTATCGTGCTCAAAGTAAAGACGAATAAGTTGAAACTAAGATGAAAAAAGTTCAAAAAGTTTAAAAAAATTAAATTTAAGTCGAAAAAGTCGAGATCTTATCAAAAAATCGTCGGCAAATCGATAACTTCAAATAAAAATAAGGCGAAGCGAGCCTGAATCAAGTTTTATTTTTGACCCGGGAAAATTTAGAGTTAATAAAGACGTTCTTGGAACTTATTTGGAATTTTTTTATGGACGTTTTTTTTAGTTCTATGAAAAATTCAAAAGTAGTGGTTTTTGAACTATTTTGGCAGGTTTCTAGAAAGTCTTTATTCTACAAAAGATGCAAAAGAAGTGATTTTGGAACGTCTTTTTTAGTCCATAAAAAAGTCAAAAGTGGTAATTTTGGAACGCGGTCAAATATAGAAGGGTCAAATATAGAGAGATTCTACTGTAATAACTTCGCTTTTTTTTAAATGTTTTAAAGTATCGCCGAAAATGGTGTTAAGTAACACCAATCGTGGTATTACTATTTCTCTTAGAGTTAAGTAATGTTAAAAAAAAGTAGTTTTATTTTTTCAAACAGAAGTCAAATTTTATTTCAGATACAAAAAAAAAATTTTTATGGTCATGACAATTTATTATTCTGTGAAATATTCAAGCTTTTAAATTGCATATTTGATAAATAAAAAATTTATTTATTTATTTATTCACAACAGTACATACATTTCTACCAATAGTAGGATTTGGAATACAATCATATGGTTCACAACAACCTTTTCCGTAGTGGTAACACTAAAAATATAAAAATTTATTCAATTTTTAAGAATTAATGTGATCTGGGGTAAAGACGGACAAAACCGGACAGGGTGGGAAAAACCGACCCCCCCAAAAAATTGTAAACTTTTTTTTCCAAAATTGATTTTAATTGTCATTCACGACTCTTGTCATCATTTTTGTACAATTTCGAGTACCCCACAAATTTTTTCAAAATTTTGTTTTATCAGGAAATTTTTAGTGGACTCAATATATATTTTTAACCACAAAAAATACATACCCATGTAAAAAAAAAGTTCGACATGTCGAACTTCGAAATTTGAGATAAAATCGAACTTTTGTAAAACAATACATATTGCATTACAAACATGAAAAATCACATGGGACAAAGAGGACTGACATAAAAGTTCAGAATTCTCGAACTTTTTTCAGAATATCTTTAATAGAAATCATCCAAAAAGTTCTGAAATATTCAAACTTCTGCGACAAAAATTATCGAAAAAGTTCTTTATATATTGAACTTTTTTAGAACTTCTATACTTAAAATTATCGAAAAAGTTGTTAAAATTTTTAACTATCACACCGATAGAAAATTCAAAGTTCTAAAAAATTTTTGAAGTATAATCAAAATTATCAAAAAATGTTGATACCTAATTGTGAGTTTCCTTTGTTAGCGACACGTCTCGAAAAGTCGAAAATTCCAAACTTTTATGCCAATCCTCTTTGTCCCATGTGATTTTTCATGTTTGTAATGCAATTTGTATTGTTTTACAACAGTTCGAAAAAGTCCGAAAAAGTTTGATTTTGTCTCCAATTTCGAAATTAGACATGTCGAACTTTTTTCGAACTTTTTTTTTTACACGGGTACGGTGTCTTCTTCGCTATATTTCAATTTTTTATAAGTTATGTATCTTAAATAATTTCTTTTTTCTCGACATTTTTACTTACACATAGTATTGCAAATTTTTTTACTTTCACTAGACATAACCATTTTTATAACTGTAATTTTTTTTAAATAAAAAAAATTTTTTTAAATTATTTTTTGCGGGTGATCAGTTTTGCCCGCCTGAAAGATAATTTCATTCTATAGCAATACCCCACATATAGATATTAGGATGCTTCATTTCGGAGCCAGATTTTTTTTTTTTTTCAAGTGCATATGGAAAAAACCATAGTTCAACAAAAAAAAAAACATTTTCGCGCATGAAAAAAAATTCTATGTCGATTACAGACCTAGCTCATTGAAAAATTCGATTTTCCCATTTAAATAACATGGGAAAAATTTTTTTTTTAGCTTTAAGTATTGTTAACCTCGTTAACAAATCAATAAATCAAATAGACTAATACATATTTTTGTAGGAAGTTGAACGCTCTACAAAAAAGGTCCCTTATCATTTTTCGATAAATCCATCTGTTCAAAAGTTATTGGAGGTCGAAGTACAGTTGGAGATCGCTTTACTTTTCCGGTGAAACTATCAGACTTATCACAAAATTTTGTGGGATCTTTTTTGTTGCCAATTTTATTCTCTGCCCGGGTCAAAAATAAAACTTGATTCAGGCTCGCTTCGCCTTATTGTCTTTTGAAGTTATCGATTTGCCGACGATTTTTTGATAAGATCTCGACTTTTTCTACTTAAAATTAATTTTTTTCAACTTTTTGAACTTTTTTCATCTAAGTTTCAACTTCTTCGTCTTTACTTTGAGCACGATAGTCACCGGGGTCAAAAAATTAGATCTGTTTTAAAATAAATGATAAATTTCAAATATTTTTCCTTTAATTCAAGTTTATAAATCGTATTTATTTTATATGAGAATTTAATCTGTTTTTGCCTGTACTTTTCCTTATCCAGGCTAATATCAGACTTATTTTCGTATGATATTGAGTCTGTTTTAAATCGCGTTTAGACTAAAAACAGACTTTTTTATTATAATTATTGGTCTGTATTCAATTGTTTTTAAGGACAAATACAGGACTTTTTATAAATGTAAATAATAATAATAATAATAATAATAATAATAATAATAATAATAATAATAATAATAATAATAATAATAATAATAATAATAATAATAATAATAATCTAGATTTATTAATTTATTTTAATTTTCTTGGTATTTGAAATATGCTAATGCGCTTCCATAATAAGATGTCACACAGAGAAAATGTTGGCTCGAAACCTACCAATTTTTACAATGCTGTCGACTAAACTTGAAACAGGGAGTAAAGCATCCAAAAAATTATCATGCTCTTACAAAAAATGATTATACTGTATCACATTACTTATTACGCGCGAGAAACTTATCGATGAGCTTCAATATCAATTACTTCCATACATTATAATAATTTTGATGCAGCATAATAATTTTTTATAAGAGCATAGTAATTTTTTGGATACTTTACTTTCTGTTTCGAGTTTGGTCGACAGCATAATAAAAATTGGTAGATTTCGAGCCAACATTTTTCTCCGTAGCACAAGAATTTTGATTTTTTCTTATGCCAAAATATTTTTCATTTTATCCAGTAAATAAGAGAAAATTCTTGACATTTTAAGAGTTGTTTTATCACTTTTATTCAATGATATAAATATTCAATGAAGACAACTAAAAAATTAAGCTGTCAAATTTTCATTAACTGCCGACATTTTTAAACAAAAGATAGTAAATAAATAGTAAATAAAACATAATCAATTCTGCAACTTAATATTTTTTCATAAATATTGCCCATAAATAAAAATTTTATAAGTCCATGATTTAATCTAGTTTTGTCCTTGTAAATTTTCAGAACTAAAATTTTTTAAAGTTCATGAATTAATCTAATTTAGTCTGCTCGTAACGCGTTTGTTTTTTAAAGTAGCAGGTCGAAAACAGCTTAAAATTTTTGTAAAAGATCAAAATCAGATCAAATAGTCCAATCAGACTAAAATCAGGTCAAATTTTTAAGTCCGGGTAGATCAAAAACAGATTAAAATTTTTATCGAAGTTTAATAACAGACCAAGTAGTCCAAATACAGTCCAGTTAGACTAAAATCACATCAAATTTTTCGACCCGGGCATTCACATTACTTTTGACTTGCTAATCCAAGTCGAAAAAAAGTCATTTATTCGCCTTACTTTCGCTTTAATATATAAAAATTATTTCACCTTAGTCCTGACTTGTTCGACTTATAATTTAAGTCGAATAAGTCTCCATCAAGTCAGTTTCGACTTGATTTAGACTTTTCCGCCTTACATTTTAAGTCGAATAAGTCTAAACCAAGTAAATTTCGACTTGATTTAAACTTTCTCGTCTTAAATCGTGACTAAGTAAGCCAGTTAAGTCTAAACCAAGGCGAAAACTTAATATATTTCATACCTCCGTAAAAAAAGTCAAGTTTATCTTGTGAAAAACGGCTCCAAATTTCGACTTGGTAAACCAACTCTAAATCAAGTTTTATTTTTGACCCGGGACAAATTATTATCAGTGAAGTTTTTTCAAATTTCGCATTGTTTTCTAGTTATTTTCATTTCAATTTCAAGCTCTTAGAAAAGTGGTTCTGATCGATTTCATGAGCTCGACATTGAAATGAAAATAACTAGAAAACAATGCGAAATTTGAAAAAACTTTGCTGATAATAATTTGTAGAAAATAAAATTGTCAACAAAAAAGACCTCGAAAAATTTTGTGATAGTTTAAGTCTGATAGTTTCGCCGGAAAAGTAAAAAGGTCTCCAACTTTACTTCGAGCTCTAATAACTTTAGAATAGATAGATTTATCGAAAAATGATAAGAGACCTTTTTTGTAGAGCGTTCAATTTCCTACAAAAATATGTATTAGTCTATTCGATCTATTGATTTGTTAACGAGGTTAAAAATACTTAAAGCTAAAAAAAAATTTTTCCCATGTTATTTAAATGGTAAAATCGAATTTCTCAATGAGCTAGGTCTGTAATCGACATAGAATTTTTTTTCTTGCGCGAAATTTTTTTTTTTTGTGTTGAACTATGATTTTTTCCACATGCACTTGAAAAAAAAAATCTGGCTCCGAAATGAAACACCCTAATATATACAATATATATGCATATACACTCAAATTTCTTACGGTTTCACATAATCCAAGACAGTAAGTAGGTTTAAATTCGTATACATTGTCATTTGGGAATTCACATTTTTTATAGTCATCATTTTCAACAATTTCTTGTAACGCTAGAGTTACAATAACGAGTGAAATAACAATGAAATAAATAATTTGATTCTTTGCCATCTTGCACTTCGAAATTATCAGTTAACTGAAACAATTTATAAAAAAAAAAATACATAAAAAACAATATGAACATAATTAATATCATAAAATTAAAAAATTTATCTTATGAAATTTTTTCTACTTTTATTTGCTCAACGAAAAATTAAAATTATGGCTCAACTGTTGAATTTATAAAAAACGTTAAGGAATACTTTTTCGTAAAATGTAAAATTTTCTAACTATTTATACCATATATGAGATGTAGGGGAGGGTGGGGCAGAGCGGCCCCCCTAAGCCAATTATTATTTTTTGTGGCTTTCAACCATACGATCACTTTACTTTTGTCCTATTTCGAACAAATGTATGGACATTTTGCCAAAATTCTGAAAAAAATTTTTTTTTTTTTTGTGGGGCAGAGCGGCCCCCCTTCAAAAAGTGATAAAAACAATTTTTTTTTTCGTTTTTTTTTTTTTTTAATTGTTTTCATCATTAAGAAAGTATTTCTTTCTCTTGACAACTATTTTTGGTTTTATATTACTCGAAAAAAATTTTTTAAAGCGTAAAAAATCGTTCACTCTCGATTACCTTAATTACTAATTGTTATTTAATAAAAAAAAAAATAAATTCTATAATTTTACTTTATTTAAAAAATTTATCAATTAAAAAAAAAAATTTAATTTTTATAAATTTTTAGTGACCAAATTTGCCTCTTACATAGAGAAACGGCCGAAAAATATGAAAAAATAATTTTTTCGGAAGTTTCGGCTGGTCCATTTTGCCCCAGGTGTTATGCGTAGGGCTAGAAATGTGGAATTATAATCATTTTTTTTTAATTTGACGATAAAAATATGAAAAAATCACTTTTTCAAAATTTTGGGCTTGTCCATTTTGCCCCAAATGTCATGCGTAAGGGTAAAAATGCGCAAACATATCGGACTTATAGTAATTAGTCGAAAAAAAAAAAAATTTTTTTTTTTGGTCAAAATTTCAGGGGGCCGCTCTGCCCCACTTTCCCCTATCACAAAATTTTTTTTTAAACATTAATATTCATTTATTATGATTTTTAGTGTTCATAAATAAATCAAATTATTACTTTAAGTTTCAATTACAGCGAAACTACGCAATAACTGAGATTTTTATACATATAATTTTTTGTAGAAAATTTAATTTTCTATAAAATTACATCAGACCATTTTTACCGTATCTGCAATAGTTTCTTTGGAATATTAATTTAAAAATAAGAAATTCATGATTTCAATTAAAAATTAATTTCTACGTAATCATTGAAAAAAATTCATAGCTAATAATAATGATGATAATAATAATTTATGATTTATTATCATTTAACTGCGAGCACAAATGATTATTTATCAATATACCCTTGACGATATATAATCGTTAATTAAATAACCATTAATCAACGGGGTAATTAAAAATAACAACCGATAATTATAAAAATAATGCCATCAATCTCAAGCAAATAAAATAAATTTTCTTGTCCCTCCTACCTCGTTCTCTCGTCCGAGAGATTAAAAAATAGTTTGAATATTTAAATGCTGAAATAGTCACTAATAATAGGTTTCATGGAGCCTCGAGATATAACGAACGATAAATGAAAAAATAAAGAATTAAAAAATATAAAAGAATCTTGAGGTTATTGCCGTTCGACTTACAAGATTTAAAAAAATATAATAATAATAGAAAGATTTATTTTACCTGATTTTATTTATTTTGAGTACCCGAGTGTCCGATGTAGAATGAAGTAATTGATAAACTGTTAATGAGACACATAGATATGACGTACATGTTTTTATATATAATGGCTAGTATCATCGTGAGTTTTTATTATCGATTGTAGTCACGACTATTTTTAGTAGATAAGAGCAAAGTTTTGATTACGACTCATACGTGACTATTTTTTTATTATTTGAAAAAAAAAAAAGAAAAATTCACCAATGAACTGATTGAAGGATTTTTTAGTATTTAAGGAATCATTTCGTAATAGCCATATATTAATATTATACACGGAAAGAAAATTATGGGAAGTATTGCTATGCATTATGGGAATGGTTCCCATAATGGTATGGGAATAGTACCTATACTACTATAGGGATGGTTCCCATATATTATGGGAACCATCCCCATAATAGTATGAGAATAGTTTCCATACCATTATGGGAATGGTTCCCATATTGGTATAGGAACTATTCCCATAATGTTATGGGAACCATCCCTATAATATCATAAAATTTTTTTTTTGCTCAATAGTGTAGAAATTTCCCAAAATTTGAATTTTCTTGAATGTTTTGTGCTGACAAAAAATTCTTGTTAAAAATTTTAATGTTTTTTTGCCAAATACGATTTTTTTTTCAATGTTTGAATTTTTGTTTTTATGTCTAATAATATTTCTGTGTATTGTAGAAGTGATTACTACACTTCTTTAAATTAATTTTTTCATGATAATATGGGAACCATTCCCATAATATTATAGGAATGGTTCCTATAATAGTATGGGAACTATTCCCATAATATTATGGGAATGATTCCCATAATGGTATAGGAACCATTCCAATTGCATTATGGGAATCATTCCCATAGTATTATGGGAATAGTTCCCATACTATTATAGGAACCATTCCCATAATATTATGGGAATGGTTCCTATAATATTATAGAAAGTATTCCTATAAATTATAGGAACCATTCCTATAATTATAGGAACCATTCCTATAATTATGGGAAACATTCCTATAATTATAGGAACCGCTCCCATAATTCATGGTCGTAATTCCTATGATGATATAGGAAAAAATTTCACAAAATTATGGGAACCGCTGCCATAATTTTCTTTCCGTGTACCCACTGAATTGAGATGTTTAGATTTTATAAGTGTCACACTGCGATAATATAAATTTAAGTAGCTCCATGAATGTACTAAGAAGTAGGAGAACTGATGCAATAGAAAAATTTCATTGAATGAATGGTAAAATAAGTAATTTCAGTGGTCTAGGCATATATATAGGCATGCAAATTAAAGCTTATTCGAAGAGCTTTCAAATGAATTTGATATAAAGTCGATAAGTTATCACATTCAAAAGATATTGAAGGAAGAATAAGTAAAAATATGAATGTTGGACATTTTGAAAATTTAGAAATGCTATAACTTCTAAACTAATCGACCGATTGAGCTCATTTTCAAACTAGAACAAGGTAGTCACCCACAAAATACGTATACTAAATTTCAAGGTGATCGGTTTGAATTGTGGCTATAATCAAAGTGAAAACCTGCATAAAATTAGTTTTTATAATTTTTGGAAATGTTCAAAACCATTTATCTACTAGAAAAAATGGTCAAATCAATGAGCTGTATAGTCATAATTGTTGGCAATCGGACGAGCTTTCACATAGAACAAACGAAAATAAGCTATCTCTTTCCGTTTAGAAGTTAGATCCAGTTAAAGCGGCAAACAAATTTGTTTTGAAAATTTTACAAAATTTCGATTAACCATAACTTCTAAACTTATTGGCCGAATTGGCTAATCTTCAAACTCATCCAAAGTAATCGTCCATAGAATAAGTATACTAAGTTTCATTAAGATCGGTGTAGAATTGCGCGTTATATTGTATATATATTAGACTGGGCCAAAAAAATCGACTACTTTTTTTTTTTTCGATACTATGAAAATATTATTCCTGGTGACAAAAAAAAATTATCGTGAAAGTTTGAGCCCTTAATATTGATATTAACAGGTGTATCGTTACAACTTTTAGTTTTTTGACAGAAATTTCATTTTTGACCCAGAACTCGTGAATTATCTATCTGAAAAATTTGAGCAATTTATATTTATGAAGGAAATTGAATTCCCTACAAAAAATCACTCTTAGTAAATTATTGTAAAACGAGCCATTTCCTTGTGAACGTGCTTCAAACATTGATTTGTTTTTTAAATTCTCTGTTTCTATTTTGGATTTTTGTAACTACTAGAAATATAAAAATTCTTTTTAGTCAAGATACATATTCTTGAAGGAAATTTAATGCTCTACAAAAAAGGTCTCTTAACATTTTTTGCTAAATTCACTTCTTCGAAAGTTATTCAGGTTATTGAAGTCGTTTTGACTCAACTTCAACCCTTAATAACTTTCAAAGAAGTGAATTTAGCGAAAAATTTTAAGAGACTTTTTTTGTAAAGCATTAAATTTCCTTCAAGAATATGTATCTTGACTAGAAAAAAATTTTAATATTTCTAGTAGTTACAAAAATTCAAAATAGAAACAAAGAATTTAAAAAACAAATCAATGTTTCAGGCACGGTTACAAGAAAACGGCTCGTTTTACGACAATTTACTAAGAGTGATTTTTTGTAGGGAATTCAATTTCCTTCATAAATATAAATTGCTCAAATTTTTCAGATAGATAATTCACGAGTTCTGGGTCAAAAATGAAATTTCTGTCAAAAAACTAAAAGTCGTAACGATACACCTGTTAATATAAATATTAAGGGCTCAAACTTTCACGATAATTTTTTTTTGTCACCAGGAATAATATTTTCATAGTATCGAAAAAAAAAAAAATAGTCGATTTTTTTGGCCCAGTCTAATATATATATGGGGCATTCCACGCCAAATCGACCACTTTTGACCCCGACCCCTTTCGATTTGGCTGAAAATTTTTTTTCCTTTTATACCCAATTAAAATCATTTTTCAGAAAATTTTCAAATTTTTTTACCCAACCCAAAAAAAGTTATGAATTTTTCAAAAATAATGCTTTTATTTTATCAAATAGCTATAACTTCTTCAAAAATTGACTAATCGGGGCGTTTTTTTTTTCAAAATTTTTGTCATTGAATGTACTTTTCGAAATAAAATACAAAAAAATTTTATGATGATAAACTCTATGAAATTTTCGGCTTTTTTGAAAAAAACCGTGATTTTCTTAAAGTTCGTCATGTTTTGTTTTTTTTTTTTATTTTCTCAAAAAAAACTTCATTTAATTCTGCAATTTTTCCCGCCAATCCTAGAGTGGGCCGACTATTCCTTCTATTTTTTTTGATCAATTGAAATAAAAATTTTTGCCCAGTTGGGCTTATTTTACAAAACATCAGTCTGGAAATTTTTGAGGATTTATAGATGACGTCCGACTTTGAAGAATTGAGACGAAAAAATTCATTTCCAGACTGATGCTTAGCAAAATAAGCCCAACTGGGCAAAAATTTTTTTTTCAATTGATAAAAAAAAAATAGAAAAAATAGTCGGCCCACTCTAGGATTGGCGGGAAAAATTGCAGAATTAAATGAAGTTTTTTTTGAGAAAATAAAAAAAAAAATAAAACATGACGAACTTTAAGAAAACCACGGTTTTTTTCAAAAAAGCCGAAAATTTCATAAAGTTTATCATCATAAAATTTTTTTGTATTTTATTTCGAAAAGTACATTCAATGACAAAAATTTTGAAAAAAAAAACGTCCCGATTAGTCAATTTTTGAAGAAGTTATAGCTATTTGATAAAATAAAAGCCTTATTTTTGAAAAATTCATAACTTTTTTTGGGTTGGGTAAAAAAATTTGAAAATTTTCTGAAAAATGATTTTAATTGGGTATAAAAGGAAAAAAAATTTTCAGCCAAATCGAAAGGGGTCGGGGCCAAAAGTGGTCGATTTGGCGTGGAATACCCCATATATATTGTGACGTTACATTGCCGAGGGGATGGAGTTGAAGGTTGGAGTACGTGGGAGTCTGTGTGCTAGAGAGAGATAACGTGAGTATGTGTGTCGAGTTGAGTGTAGTAGAGAATGAGTCGAGGATATGGAGTGTAAATGTGTATGATCAGTTAAGTGTGTGATAGAGTACGTGTATGATATGGGGTATGTTTCTTGAGTGTCTGTGTGATGGAGCGTGGATTTAACGGGGGATGTCTAGCTGTGTCGTGGATAGTGGCCAAGATAACGTGCCTCCCGACCAGTGATGACGACTAGGCCAAGGCTTAGCCCTCGGGGTTGACGTGGTGATCACGGAGGTGCGACTGAGATGTCGCCGCCCCTTCGTGGTGATACCCGAAGTTGGCTGGGGTACGTGTACGGTTATTAGGGGGATGGCAGGCCTTGTTTGCGATGCTCGAGGAAGCCCACAATTCGCTAACTTCGGATATCACGGGGAGTGACATTACGGGAAGGCCCGTGAGTCCACGGCTTGTATGTTTGTGAAGGTAAGAATGGATGGAGAAGCGAGAATGTAAGATTGAAAGAGATGGAGTAGAGTAAGCGAGTTAGAGTGGGAGATTATCGTGAAACAGTTGTGCGAGTACCGTTGAGGAGAAAAGTTGATACCTGGCGTCGCTCGTGTACGAGTTGACCCAGTAGTCGAGTTTGGAGTCTGAGAGTAAGCGGTAGTGAGTCGGAGAGTCGCCATGGTGGACCTCGACCGCCACCCTGGACTTTCGTCGTTTTGGAGCCTGTAGCCCTGTGTATGGTGCTCTTGGAGCCGTCTGCATATTTTTGTAGGGAATTGAATGCTCTACAAAAAAAGATTCTTATCATTTTTCGCGGAATCTATTTGTTCAAAAGTTATTTGAGGTTGAAGTCGAATTCATATTAAATTTTGAGTTTTTCTTACTTTTCCGGCGAAACTATCAGACCTATTACAAAATATCACGGGACCTTTTTCGTAGACAATTTTATTCCCTAGAAGTTATACCGGATAAAGTTTTTTCGAATTCAATTCCCTACAGAAATATGTCTGCCAATTATTTCTATGACGCATCGTTAGCTACTTATAAAAATCAGAAGACATAAAAAAAATTTTTCCCATGTTATTCTTATGAGAAATAGAAAAGTGCAATGCGGACAATGTTAATATTAATATTAAGAGCTCTAATTTTCACAGGCGTCTTTTTTTATCTAAACGAAACTTTTGAACCTGTTTGGAAGAAAGAAAAAAATATTGGATTTTTTGATTTATTATTAGATGGATGCATTCTTATATGAGATGAATGCATGAAAAAGGCGATGAGAAATTAATTAATAGTATGGCAAATTTTGTTTTAGAGTTTAAATATAATAAAAACCCATCGGAAAACATCATGGGGGAATTTTTTGGAATCTGAGTTGGATTCTTTAGATAAGCAAATATTCTTTTTAAAAGTAATTTACGTTTTTAAAAATTTTGTGGCCCTAAAAAGGGCCGTTTTAGATCTTCTCGCTAATGTATACGTAAACATGCTGTCATATATTAAATGCCAATTATATATTCTCATTTATTGTTAGAGTCACAGATTCAACTATTTATTTACAGAGATTTGAAGAAAAAAAAAAATTCGATTATATTTTCTCTTATTTTGAATTATTCCTTAGTGATTCTTAATACTATAAAGATAACACTAATTGAAATTCATTTTGATGAACAACTATTCAGTATTGCTCTGGTCGTCTAGGCATTTATAATACAGTCTTGATAAATTAAAAATATTTTATAATTAAAAACTTTAAGATTTTAGTTCCTAGTTTTTTTGACTATTTTCTGCTCCCGTTTATTTTTCTTATTATTTTGAATACTTATTAATACTAATACTACTAAGATAACATAAAATAAAATTGATTTGTTGACAATGATCGCAATTGACATAGTATTGTCGAATTATTCGCGTTGTCGAATACAAGTTTCAATGGTGAAATTCATTCACGTTTTCTAAGAGAGGTCTTTTCTAAAAACGACATACCTATATTCATTTGAACGACGCGCTAGCAGCATGGAGTCAATTTTTGATGCCAGTATTATTGGATACATATATTCGGGAAAAAGACTATCACGGAAGAAAAGTCAAAAAAAATTAATCGACTTAATAATTTAATATCATTCGCATAAGTTTCGAGCAATAATCGCTGCCACTAGAAGAATAAGGAATTGATGTTCGAAATTTTCCGTAAAAATGAATGTTTTACATTAGCTATAGCCAATATCGAGTGTTACAATTTTTTTTTCTTACTTACATATATACAGTACTCTTGAACTTCAATATCGGAAATGAAATACATTTCAATTTCGAATTAATATTTTCAAGAGAATACACCTGACGAATAAAATATACATTCGTTTTCAAAAATGTGCCAAAGCAATACTACTAATGACTAGAAGCAAGCAGTGGTTGAGCTCCACAGGATCTGACAGTATGCAGTCATTTGTTGGAGCATACAACGTCTGGTTCATCTCTTCTACAACAAAAAACTTTCGCCACCGTGCGCCATCTGTCGGAACTCGAAGATACTTTCAGCTAGAGTTGATAGTCACTTTTACGTGATAATCTCTTGAAAAAACATGGAATATATAAATTACTTAATAATCAGACTTAGAAAATTCGACAAATTTTCCTTTACCAAAATCACGTCCATTAATTCAAATTGTGACTGTATTTTGCTGGCGATAAAGTCATTTATCATTTGAAATATTTCCTCTGCTGTGATTAGTTCGCGCTTACCGACGAAAAATAATAACAATATTCAAGGCATCGGAACCTGCGAGCCAATGGGAAACTTAGAAGCGGCAGAGGGGATATTTCCTTTGCTGTGATTGGTACGCACTTACCGATAGAAAGTAATTACAACATAATTATCACGTCGGTACCTGCGAGCCAATCAGAAAGCGGTAAGTTGAAATTTAGTGGTGGGGATGGTAACGATCAGGGGTTTATTTACGGACAGACGGTCGTCACAAGTTATTTCCAAACGGAAACTTACCTTGTTCGTCACGTCTCGTCTACTCAAGCTTTCAACTGCACATAAAGATGGACTTCGACTATCCAATGTCTGAACCGGTGAACGTAACTGGCCACTGTTACAGGCTGGTGGATATCAACAAGGAGATGTTCACGACAGAGTCCGGAGCTGTGAAAGTGCTGGAGTGCTCCCTGTCTCCGAGGCCGGACATCGAGGAAACGTGGAGTTTCCGAGTAGAGCTCAGCCACGACGAAGAAGTCTCCTTTTGGATGTCATTGGGGGTTCGAACAGCAGACTCCCAGGACCAGAACACCAGATACTCGGTGCAGTGCTTCGTGGTTGACTTCTTTGGCAACCTGATGACACTCACTGAGGAGTCTGCTCCCTTCAAGGCCCATAGCAAGTACGTACACCTGGGCAGCTGCATCCGAAGGCACGACAAGAACGACTTCTTCGGAATATTGGATGGAAGGGACGAAGTTACTGTACTTGTACATGTAACGATCCTTCCCCATTAGATACTTAAGTTCAGACTTAAGTTGAAAACGGCCCTTTTCAGGGCCACCAAAATTTTCATACGTAAAAAACTACTCAAATAGTAACCATGCTTGATGCTACTTGACTTTGGTGATCGCCCGAGCCACACAAGTGCCGAACGGCTGCCTCAGCCGCTTAACATTTGTTGCAATATAATTTGTAAACTATTTCAGGTTTATATGTATGTAGATTAATTTTTACTGACAGTATCGTGTAAAGATACTTAATTTTTTTCTAGCTCACGATTCTTCATAATTAGATACTCAAGTCTCTGAACTTTGAGTTAAAAATGGCCCTTTTCAGGGCCACCAAAATTTTTATGCGTAAAAAATAATTCTAGTTCTATATCTCTTAACTTAAATTCTTGCCCCAAAACTCTTTAAGGTTTATATCTATTTATTAAACGCTTAATACATACGATCAGATGTTTAACGTTTAATACGATATAATTCTTAATGCTTTTCAAATATCATTTCTATGACCTACTCATACTGTATTTACCCTTTTTAGAATTTTTGTCTGTCTGTCTCTTTGTCTGTTTGTACCTTTATAAATGATCAACCACTCATCTGATTGAGATGAAATTTTTTATACATATACAAGATGCTGTCACTTAGAATATAGGCTTCTTTTTAAATTAATTATAAATCAGAATTCGGGTATATAAATTATTTTTCTAAAAGTACAATAATAAAACAGTTAAATTACAGCCTTCAATTGTTTTTATTCCATTAGCGTCAATTGTTTCTATATAACGCATATCAATTGTTTTTTATATTTTTTTTCATAGATTAGATTTTGTTTCATTTATCAATTGTTTCTGTCAATTAAATTGATAGGTTATCCCAATGCCTTATTGAAGAACTAAATAACTTTATTAAACAGTCAAAATAAGAGTGTCTCGTCTGACTTATTTGTAACTAAGTAATAATGTAACTCTATTTAATTTATTACTCGAATTTTTTTAATTTTTTTATTGATATATAGGATTAAAAAGACAAAATAACATATCTTACCCAATATATAAAATAAATGAAGATCATAACCTATAAATAATCATTTATATTATTTATCGACCGTTTTTGTGCATTAACTTACATAAATAATTTAGTTTGAAAGATAAGTACTTGATTTTGCTAAGTTATTTATAATAATTTTTTTATTTTTGTATGCTAAGTTAACCAAGATTGACCAATTCAATATAACTTATAGTGATTAATAATTTTATATTTTATATCTATACTTCTATACTAATATATAAATCTATAGGCTCTGTCTGTACGTGGTGTTTTTTATCGATTAGATTTTGTTTCATTGACAGAAACAATTGATAAATGAAACAAAATCTAATCGATAAAAAACAATTAACGCTAATGGAATAAAAACAATTGGTGGCTGTAATTTAACTGTTTTTTTCTTATACTTTTAGAAAAATAATTTAAATACCCGAATCCTGAGTAACAATTGATTCAAAAAGTAGCCTATATTTTAAGTGACAGCATCTTGTATATGTATAAAAAATTTCATCTCAATCAGATAAGTGGTTAATTAGTTATAAAGTTACAAACCGACAGAGAGACAGATAGTCGAAAATTCCAAAATGGGTAGATATTGTATGAGTAGATCATAAAAATGATATTTGACGCATAATTTGAAATAAAAACACCATGTACAGACAGAGCCTATAGATTTATATATTAGTATAGAAGTATAGATATAAAATATAAAATTATTAATCACTATAAGTTATATTGAATTGGTCAATCTTGGTTAACTTAGCATACAAAAATAAAAAAATTATTATAAATAACTTTGCAAAATCAAGAGATATAGAACTAGAATTATTTTTTACGCATAAAAATTTTGGTGGCCCTGAAAAGGGCCATTTTTAACTCAAAGTTCAGAGACTTGAGTATCTAATTATGAAGAATCGTGAGCTAGAAAAAAATTAAGTATCTTTACACGATACTGTCAGTAAAAATTAATCTACATACATATAAACCTGAAATAGTTTACAAATTATATTGCAACAAATGTTAAGCGGCTGAGGCAGCCGTTCGGCACTTGTGTGGCTCGGGCGATCACCAAAGTCAAGTAGCATCAAGCATGGTTACTATTTGAGTAGTTTTTTACGTATGAAAATTTTGGTGGCCCTGAAAAGGGCCGTTTTCAACTTAAGTCTGAACTTAAGTATCTAATGGGGAAGGATCGTTACATGTACAAGTACAGTAACTTCGTCCCTTCCATCCAATATTCCGAAGAAGTCGTTCTTGTCGTGCCTTCGGATGCAGCTGCCCAGGTGTACGTACTTGCTATGGGCCTTGAAGGGAGCAGACTCCTCAGTGAGTGTCATCAGGTTGCCAAAGAAGTCAACCACGAAGCACTGCACCGAGTATCTGGTGTTCTGGTCCTGGGAGTCTGCTGTTCGAACCCCCAATGACATCCAAAAGGAGACTTCTTCGTCGTGGCTGAGCTCTACTCGGAAACTCCACGTTTCCTCGATGTCCGGCCTCGGAGACAGGGAGCACTCCAGCACTTTCACAGCTCCGGACTCTGTCGTGAACATCTCCTTGTTGATATCCACCAGCCTGTAACAGTGGCCAGTTACGTTCACCGGTTCAGACATTGGATAGTCGAAGTCCATCTTTATGTGCAGTTGAAAGCTTGAGTAGACGAGACGTGACGAACAAGGTAAGTTTCCGTTTGGAAATAACTTGTGACGACCGTCTGTCCGTAAATAAACCCCTGATCGTTACCATCCCCACCACTAAATTTCAACTTACCGCTTTCTGATTGGCTCGCAGGTACCGACGTGATAATTATGTTGTAATTACTTTCTATCGGTAAGTGCGTACCAATCACAGCAAAGGAAATATCCCCTCTGCCGCTTCTAAGTTTCCCATTGGCTCGCAGGTTCCGATGCCTTGAATATTGTTATTATTTTTCGTCGGTAAGCGCGAACTAATCACAGCAGAGGAAATATTTCAAATGATAAATGACTTTATCGCCAGCAAAATACAGTCACAATTTGAATTAATGGACGTGATTTTGGTAAAGGAAAATTTGTCGAATTTTCTAAGTCTGATTATTAAGTAATTTATATATTCCATGTTTTTTCAAGAGATTATCACGTAAAAGTGACTATCAACTCTAGCTGAAAGTATCTTCGAGTTCCGACAGATGGCGCACGGTGGCGAAAGTTTTTTGTTGTAGAAGAGATGAACCAGACGTTGTATGCTCCAACAAATGACTGCATACTGTCAGATCCTGTGGAGCTCAACCACTGCTTGCTTCTAGTCATTAGTAGTATTGCTTTGGCACATTTTTGAAAACGAATGTATATTTTATTCGTCAGGTGTATTCTCTTGAAAATATTAATTCGAAATTGAAATGTATTTCATTTCCGATATTGAAGTTCAAGAGTACTGTATATATGTAAGTAAGAAAAAAAAATTGTAACACTCGATATTGGCTATAGCTAATGTAAAACATTCATTTTTACGGAAAATTTCGAACATCAATTCCTTATTCTTCTAGTGGCAGCGATTATTGCTCGAAACTTATGCGAATGATATTAAATTATTAAGTCGATTAATTTTTTTTGACTTTTCTTCCGTGATAGTCTTTTTCCCGAATATATGTATCCAATAATACTGGCATCAAAAATTGACTCCATGCTGCTAGCGCGTCGTTCAAATGAATATAGGTATGTCGTTTTTAGAAAAGACCTCTCTTAGAAAACGTGAATGAATTTCACCATTGAAACTTGTATTCGACAACGCGAATAATTCGACAATACTATGTCAATTGCGATCATTGAGACCAGAGCAATACTGAATAGTTGTTCATCAAAATGAATTTCAATTAGTGTTATCTTTATAGTATTAAGAATCACTAAGGAATAATTCAAAATAAGAGAAAATATAATCGAATTTTTTTTTTTCTTCAAATCTCTGTAAATAAATAGTTGAATCTGTGACTCTAACAATAAATGAAAATATATAATTGCCATTTAATATATGACAGCATGTTTACGTATACATTAGCGAGAAGATCTAAAACGGCCCTTTTTAGGGCCACAAAATTTTTAAAAACGTAAATTACTTTTAAAAAGAATATTTGCTTATCTAAAGAATCCAACTCAGATTCCAAAAAATTCCCCCATGATGTTTTCCGATGGGTTTTTATTATATTTAAACTCTAAAACAAAATTTGCCATACTATTAATTAATTTCTCATCGCCTTTTTCATGCATTCATCTCATATAAGAATGCATCCATCTAATAATAAATCAAAAAATCCAATATTTTTTAAAATATTTCGATAATTTCCGGCGGTACTTTATTGATCCTAGTCGTAATAAAATGAAGTTTCCGATCATCCTATTTTCAACTCACGGTAATGAGTTTTTAATGATACACAGATATTGTAATCCTACCAAAAACAAATAATCTGTATAAAATTGCGCCAAGTACACGTTCAAAATTTTTTACTATTAAGAAAAATGTTATTTTACAAAAAAAATGAATCAAATCGAAAAAATACCAAGTACCTAATATAATTTGAAATCATGGAAAACATTTTCATAGAATTGAAAAAAAAATTTCAATGTACTTGGTGTGCGTTACTAAATTTATTCAAGCAAAATTAATTTCTAGAATTGATTTCGCATAAAAATTATTGTCTAATAAAATTGAATGATATTCTTTTTTTCCAGTTCATAGGCACACCAAGTACATTGAAATTTTTTTTTCAATTTTTTTTTCAATTCTATGAAAATGTTTTCCATGATTTCGAACTATATTAGGTACTCGGTATTTTTTCGATTTGATTCATTTTTTTTGTAAAATAACTTTTTTTTTAATAGTAAAAAATTTTGAACGTGTACTTGGCGCGATTTTATACAGAGAATCTTTTTTTGGTAGGATTTGTCTTTTTTTTGTCGTGTTGATTGATAATGATTTTAATCTACACTATTAGAAATCGAGTTATAATTGAAGACACGTGAGCTTATATTGTTTATAGTATTATTTTGCAGAAACAATAAAATTGTTTGTTAACGATTGCAGTAATTTTGTACTGCTAAATATCATAACCTGATTAATCAATTTCTATAAGACAAAGAGCTGCAGAGTTGTTTAACGAAGATTCCCTTTAAAGTTAACGTCAAGTATATACGTCAACGTCGGACTTTTCTGTTAGTAATTTAAAACATCTAATGGCATAGTAGTTTCATTTCCCAGCACCTTCCACCTATTACAACTAGCATATGGTGCTAACTACTTACCCTCCCGCCCCTCTGACCCAATGAAATGCTTTTATTCCAGAATCTCAATGGATTATTTATATTAGGGTGTGCCATTTTGTGGCGACTTTTGTTTTTCAACCAAAAAACGACGAAACTGTACTACAAACGTTTTTAATTATTTCCGTGTTCTTTTAAAAATTTTGCATTAACAATTGTTTTATGAACTAGAGTACTCCTTAGTTAATATAGCTCCATCGCTTTTTCGAATAATCATATGATATTTTTGAGCTCCTGTAATGGTTTTAGCTGAATTGTATAGCAAATCTAATGTTTCTTTTGCTTCGAAATAGTTGCATCTCAATAAATAAAAACATTTATTATAACTGCTCATAAATATCATTCACTTTTGCTTACTGCTTTTAAATCCCTACTCAGAACAAAAAAATATCGAAATCAATTTATAATATGTAAGAAAAACAAGTTTACAGTGTCAAAAATCGGTACGGATAATAATTTATAGCGAAAAATAAATTTTTTCAATTTTCAATAATCGAAAAAAAATAGTAGCCACGGCGGTCCCACAACCGGAACCACCCGAAAAGTTGTGGAATAGATAGTAGCTTGTTGTCACAAAATTTCAGGAAAATTAAAATATGCATGATTTTCAGAAAACGACTTTAAAGTTTTAAAACTCGAAAATAATGCGGAAAAATTTTTCCAAAAAATTATTCGTATTTTTTTTCTAAAAGTACATGGAAAAACGAAACTTTTTTACTCTTTAAGTTTTTTTATTTAAACCATTTTTCAAAAAATTATAAGCAAAAAACCATGAAAAGAGCGGTTTTTTTTATAATTCCATATCTTTTGAATCAATGATAAAAAAAATCTTAAAATTCAGGAGAACGAGTTTTTTGATGAGTACTAAAAAATATCAAAAAATGACGGAAATGAAAAATTAAAATTCTTAAAACCGTTCAATGGAAATTTCAAATGGAAGTTAAATGCGCGCCTATTTATGTTTTTTAAGTTCACTAATTAATTGACAGATGGAGGAACTTGAGGTCACTGAGGACATAACATGAGGAAACTTCCCCAATAGCACAGTTTGCTCTGACAAAAGTTTACTTACAAAAGTGTCCTTGAATTTTTCGTCAAATGTCCGTTAACTTCGGACTTATCCGTTTTTGACGGACAACCTGCTATACAATTTGACGTAAATTTAATACCCGAAATAGAATGCAAATTCACTTCGAAAGTTAACCAGAAAAAATTTTTCGTTAATTTTCAGGCATATTTTAACATCAATTTATTGTTGACTTGAAAAATTCTTAAGTATTTTTTTACCGTCATGTAGACATTTTTATGTATAAATTTGCTTATCTTCAGCAATGGTAAGAACAAACATTACAGACTTTTTTTGTAGTACAAATTCACATTTAAATTGAGGAAAAATTAACAGCAAATTTTTCTTTCCAACTTTTAATGTCAAAATGTCAGCAAATTCAGGCAGCAAATTTCAGGCAATTTCAATATCAAATTACTGTCAATTTCAAGCTAAAGTGGTTATGAGGGAAATACCCTGATAGCCACCATAACCGCAAGTGAACTTCAAGCAACTGCCGTATTCTAAAGCCAACTTAAGGCTGGGCCGCACCTAATGAAATCCTGAATTTAAGAATTCTAATTATTTATTAAATAATTATCATAACAGCAATTTTCTTAGCTTCTGACTTAAAGCCAAAGACGAACTTCCTCGGATGATTTTCATCGAATTTTTCGTCAAATCTCAGTTAACTTCAGACTTTTCCGTTCTTTACGACAATTTGCATGCAACTTCCTCTACAATTTCACGTAAATTTACTATACCCGAATGAGAATGCAAATTCACTTCAAAAGTTGACTAGAAAAAAGCTGTCGTCAATTTTCAGGCAAATTTTATATCAATGTATTGTTAATTTGACGTGAAAAATTGTTAAGTATTTTTTCACCGTAAAGTTGTAGACAATTTCATGTATAAATTGGCTTACCTTCTGAAATGGTAAGAACGACCGTTACCAACTTTTTTTTTCTAGTAATAAAAGATTACCTCTAAATCGAGCAAAAATTAACCGCAAATTTTTCTTTCCAACTTTCATTGTCAAATTGTTGGCAAATTCGGGTAGGAAACTTCGACTGATGTCAAATCACAGTCAATTTTAAGCTAAAGTGGCTATTAGGGAAGTTAATTTGCGGTTAAGCTGACTATCAGGGTAAATTTCATATCAAACTATAGTAAAAAATATAGACTGGAGCTCCGCTGGTGGCGAAAAAATAAATTATTACTATAGAAAAATTATATATTATTTACTGATCATGGCATTTCTTACAACTTTTTATGCTCTGGCAGTGCCCTTTTCACATGAAAAAATTTGTAAAAGGGTTAAAAATGGGGGTGCTATAGTATATGCTGGCCTAATTTAATTATTTAAATTAGTTCTCATAACTAAAATGAGTAAAGTTTCATAATTTTATGACGAACAATCAATCATCTTTCGACTGAAAAAAGAATTTTCAAAAAATTTTGTTTTTTAGAAAAGTTCTTAAAAATTGGAGCTAAATACCGTTCGGTCTACGGTATAGAGACACGGCAGGCTCGCGCCATGACACTTCACACATATACATGTGTTTGATTTGAAAGTGTACTTGGCACGAGACACTACCGTGTCTCCTAATGACTCATTACTAATGGGTCTCAATTTAAAGGAACGCCGACCATGAAGATCTGACAGATCGATAATTTCAGAAATTAACAATGAACAGAAGTTGGTTCCCATTTGGTTGAAAAAACGTAGTAAGGGTTACTCAGGATCATTAGTCCTTAAAATCTCCAGCATAGTTTGGGTATATAAGTATCCGTCTTGTGAATAAATCATTACTTTACTTACGACGGCAGTCAGTGAATGACGACACTCGTCTACGGATATGTTACATTCACAACGAGAACTCGTACCCACATCTCTCTTGCACTCGCTTCGCTTGTGCGAGAAAGATGTATGTACTCGTTCTCGTTGAGAATGCGGCGTAACCCAAGACTTGTATCGCCAATCCAAGCATGCCGCAAACCCTCTTTTTAATCCTACGTATCGAAAATAGCTATTTTAACATTTCTATCTCTCACGATATCTTGCGAACGAATGAACCGATTTTGATGGTTGAGGCGGCAATCGACGTATTTTATTGAGTTCTAGAGCTGTATAGATTCTGAGATTGATTTATTTGGTCGTTTGTGAGATATTTCAAAAAAACTAAAAAAAAAATTTTTTTTTGAATTCTTTCGTCAACGGTTTCTCTTGAACGAATAAACCGATTTTGATTTTTTTTTGGTGGCATTCGACGCGGCTTATAATGTGTTAGAGCTGATTAGATTTTGGAATCAATCCATCAAGCGAATTAAATGTTATCCGAAAAAAAACGTTTGCGAAAAAATTTTATTTTTGAAATATCTCCGAACGCACTCTATCGATTAAGCTCAAATTTTGACAGCTTCAGGATATTGACAAACCGCGTCGAACGACACTAAAAAATCAAAATCAGTTTATTCGTTCAAGAGTTATGAATATTTACATACATACATACATACGTACACACATACATACACTTGGACATCATCGTGAAATTAGTCAGGATAGCTTCCTAGAACCTCAAAACGTCAAAATCTGATAGAAATTCGGTTTTTGCAAATCGGACTGACACCAATAACTTCCCGAATTTTAGAAAATTTTCAATTTTTTTAGCGGAAAGTTAAAAAAACATCGATTTTATTTGACACACCCTAATATATATATATATATATATATATATATATATATATATATATATATATATATATATATATATATGTACGTGCAACCAGAAAAGCACTAAGAATTATATCGTATTAAACGTTAAACATCTGATAGTATGTATTAAGCGTTTAATAAATAGATATAAACCTTAAAGAGTTTTGGGGCAAGAATTTAAGTTAAGAGATATAGAACTTGAATTATTTTTTACGCATAAAAATTTTGGTGGCCCTGAATAGGGCCATTTTTAACTCAAAGTTCAGAAACTTGAGTATTTAATTATGAAGTATCGTGAGCTAGAAAAATAATCAGTATCTTTACACGATACTGTCAGTAAAAATTAATCTACATACATATAAACCTGAAATAGTTTACAAATTATATTACAACAAATGTTAAAAATATGATTTTTTTTATCAAGCACTTAATATCTAAATATTGATATTCAAAATTATAGGAGCAAGGATGTGAGTTGAAAATTATTAAATTTGAGTAGTTTTTTACGTATGAAAATTTTGGTGGCCCTGAAAAGGGCCGTTTTCAACTTAAGTCTGAACTTAAGTATCTAATGGGGAAGGATCGTTACATGTACAAGTACAGTAACTTCGTCCCTTCCGTCCAATATTCCGAAGAAGTCATTCTTGTCGTGCCTTCGGATGCAGCTGCCCAGGTGTACGTACTTGCTATGGGCCTTGAAGGGAGCAGACTCCTCAGTGAGTGTCATCAGGTTGCCAAAGAAGTCAACCACGAAGCACTGCACCGAGTATCTGGTGTTCTGGTCCTGGGAGTCTGCTGTTCGAACCCCCAATGACATCCAAAAGGAGACTTCTTCGTCGTGGCTGAGCTCTACTCGGAAACTCCACGTTTCCTCGATGTCCGGCCTCGGAGACAGGGAGCACTCCAGCACTTTCACAGCTCCTGACTCTGTCGTGAACATCTCCTTGTTGATATCCACCAGTCTGTAACAGTGGCCAGTGACGTTCACCGGTTCAGACATTGGATAGTCGAAGTCCATCTTTATGTGCTGTTGAAAGCTTGAGTAGACGAGACGTGACGAACTAGGTAAGTTTCCGTTTGAAAATAACTTGTGACGACCGTCTGTCCGTAAATAAACCCCTGATCGTTACCATCCCCACCACTAAATTTTAACTTGCTGCTTTCTGATTGGCTCGCAGGTACCGACGTGATAATTATGTTGTAATTACTTTCTATCGGTAAGTGCGTACCAATCACAGCAAAGGAAATATCCCCTCTGCCGCTTCTAAGTTTCCCATTGGCTCGCAGGTTCCGATGCCTTGAATATTGTTATTATTTTTCGTCGGTAAGCGCGAACTAATCACAGCAGAGGAAATATTTCAAATGATAAATTACTTTATCGCCAGCAAAATACAGTCACAATTTGAATTAATGGACGTGATTTTGGTAAAGGAAAATCTGTCGAATTTTCTAAGTCTGATTATTAAGTAATTAATATATTCCATGTTTTTTCAAGAGATTTTCACGTAGCAAAAGATTTTCGTCATGCCGAGATATTTTTCCGTAAAAGTGACTATCAACTCTAACTGAAAGTATCTTCGAGTTCCGATAGATGGCGCACGGTGGCGAAAGTTTTTCGTTGTTGAAGAGATTAACCAGACGTTGTAAGCTCCAACAAATGACTGCATACTGTCAGATCCTGTGGAGCTCAACCACTGCTTGCTTCTAGTTATTAGTAGTATTGCTTTGGCACATTTTTGAAAACGAATGTATATTTTATTCGTCAGGTGTATTCTCTTGAAAATATTAATCCAAAATTGAAATGTATTTTATTTTCGATATTGAAGTTCAAGAGTACTGTATAAATATAAGTAAGAAAAAAAAATTGTAACACTCGATATTGGCTATAGCTAATGTAAAACATTCATTTTTACGGAAAATTTCGAACATCAATTCCTTATTCTTCTAGTGGCAGCGATTATTGCTCGAAACTTATGCGAATGATATTAAATTATTAAGTCGATTAATTTTTTTTGACTTTTCTTCCGTGATAGTCTTTTTCCCGAATATATGTATCCAATAATACTGGCATCAAAAATTGACTCCATGCTGCTAGCGCGTCGTTCAAATGAATATAGGTATGTCGTTTTTAGAAAAGACCTCTCTTAGAAAACGTGAATGAATTTCACCATTGAAACTTGTATTCGACAACGCGAATAATTCGACAATACTATGTCATTTGCGATCATTGTGGCAAAGTTGACGGTCACACGTCAATGACTAGAGCAATACTAACTGGTCTTTCATCAAATTCAATTTTATTTTATGTTATCTTAATAGTATTAGTATTAATAAGTATTCAAAATAATAAGAAAAATAAACGGGAGCAGAAAATAGTCCAAAAAACTAGGAACTAAAATCTTAAAGTTTTTAATTATAAAATATTTTTAATTTATCAAGACTGTATTATAAATGCCTAGACGACCAGAGCAATACTGAATAGTTGTTCATCAAAATGAATTTCAATCAGTGTTATCTTTTTAGTATTAAGAATCACTAAGGAATAATTCAAAATAAGAGAAAATTTAATCGAATTTTTTTTTTCTTCAAATCTCTGTAAATAAATAGTTGAATCTGTGATTCTAACAATAAATGAGAATATATAATTGGCATTTAATATATGACAGCATGTTTACGTATACATTAGCGAGAAGATCTAAAACGGCCCTTTTTAGGGCCACAAAATTTTTAAAAACGTAAATTACTTTTAAAAAGAATATTTACTTATCTAAAGAATCCAACTCAGATTCCAAAAAATTCCCCTATGGTATTTTCCGATGGGTTTTTATTATATTTAAACTCTAAAACAAAATTTGCCATACTATTCATTAATTTCTCATCGCCTTTTTCATGCATTCATCTCATATAAGAATGCATCCATCTAATAATAAATCGAAAAATCCAATATTTTTTAAAATATTTCGATAATTTCTGGCGGTACTTTATTGATCCTAGTCGTAATAAAATGAAGTTTCCGATCATCCTATTTTCAACTCACGGTAATGAGTTTTTAATGATACACAGATATTGTAATGATTCATTACTCATGAGTCTCAATTTAAAGGAACGCCGACCATTAAGATCAGACAGATCGATAATCTCAGAAATTTCACTGTTAAAAATTTTTGTAAAATTACAATATTTTTACAAAGCAGTGGTGTGGTAAAAATACAAAGCACTGTATGTCAATACAAGATTACAACACAATTTGAGTAATTTTCCATGATGCGTTAGGAAAACTTCTAAAATGAGTTGTAATTTTACCATCTTTAGGGATAAATCGTACACGAGTTGTAATTTTACAAAACAGTACATTGATTTTAAATGAAATGCGTTTAAAATTTGCAAAAGATATTTGTAATTCAAGTTTCTACAATTTTTAGTAAACCTTGAAATTTTACAAACCTTTATTTTTTTTTAGAAATTTTATCGTAGAATTACAGCCCGGGAAAAAATGTTTTTATAAAATTTATCAAGTTTTGTAAAATTTTATAAAATTATATGAAATTCTGTAAAATTTCACTGTAAAGTCTTAAAAAATTGCATAAAATTGTAAACATTTTCATAAAATTACATTTACTTATTAATTTTCTTACTCAGATCTTACTTTAGAAAATTTTATCGAATTTTATAAAATCCTATAAATTTTTGCTGTAAAATTTAATAATATTGTACAAAAGTTTATATGATTTCATAAAAACACTTTTTCCCGAGTTTATAAAATTTTATAAAATCATGTAAATTTTCATACAATTTTATAAAATTTTACAGCGAAAATTTATAGAATTTTATAGATTTTTTAAAAATTGTTTCAAGTTTTTTATGAAGATACTGTAAAACTATATTTTGAAGGAGTCTGTATGTTTAAATTATAAATTTATTTAGAACGATTATGGTGAAAAAACCGTAAGCAATTGTATGAATTATAGTATGGCTCAAAAACTTTATGTCAATTACTTTAAAAAAGTTAGGAGTTGATGGAACAGTTAACAAGTAAGAAAAATTACTTATAAAAAAAAGAAAAATTACATTAATTTTATCGAAAAAAAATTTCTTCCCAGGTCGCAGGAGAAAATACTGTTAAAAAAATTTTTTCCCATATTATTTAAATGGGAAATCTTATAGTTCCATAGAGGACCTCTTAAAATTGAAATTAAGAGCTGTCCTTTGTACAGAATTTTTATGTGGATATATCAAATGATATTTTGGGGTGAGAGTAAAAAAACAATCTGTCTGTCGATTGACCCTGCGGGCCAGCCCCAAAACTTCCCGCTGTTTTCGAGCTCATAGAGCTCGAAAACATAGTTGAGAATACATTTTCGACCTCTTCGAAAATGCTTTTGTATGCTGTTGTTTTCGAAAAAACCGTTTTTTATAACTGCTGCCCTTAAAGTTCAATATTCGAGCATTGTGTGGCGCGAGTAAAATAGGTCTTTCTCTCGATAACTTGACGAAACTATAGAACGATATCGAAAAATCAGCTGTTGGACTTTTCAGCATGATTTTACTGTGCTGAAAAGTAATTGCCTATAGGAAATGTATACAAATTACCTAGCAACCGTCGTTCACTCGAGTTAGAAAAAGATAGTGATACTTTTTTCTCCATAAACTCCTACTGTCGCTTTTATCCTGAAATTCGCACATGCGCAAATAGAAAGACGGCAATTGGAAACCTGCATTGTCATCATATGTTTCTTATTCTTATTAAATATTATAACCTGTGTGTTTGTATTGTGAAAATAATATTATTATCATATTATTTATTGTTTATTAAAAATTTTCACATTATTAAAAGCAGTCATAGATTTTAATTAATAAAATTAATATACTAATTAATAGAATTCAATTGAAAAATAAAACATGAATAGATTGTTATTATTTACACCTGTACAATTGTTTATATTTAGAAAATAATTTTTTATTCTTTAAATGATTAAATTCCTCTCGATTAAACTTTAAAGGCAGTCGTAATAAAAAATATTGTTCGATACAAAGGATTAAAAAGAGGGATACGGATGCATGTATTGTCAACACGCGTCTAGGGATATGTTACATTCACAACGAGAACTCGTACCTACATCTCTCTTGCACTCGCTTCGCTTGTGCGAGAAAGATGTATGTACTTGTTCTCGTTGAGAATGCGGCATAATCCAAGACTTGTATCGCTAATCCAAGCATGCCGCAAACCCTCTTTTTAATCCTACGTATCGAAAATAGCTATTTTAGCATTTCTATCTCTCACGATATCTTGCGAACGAATGAACCGATTTTGATGGTTGAGGCGGCAATCGACGTATTTTATTGAGTTCTAGAGCTGTATAGATTTTGAAATTGATTTATCTGGTCGTTTGTGAGATATTTCAAAAAAACTAAAAAAAAAATTTTTTTTTGAATTCTTTCGTCAACGGTTTCTCTTGAACGAATAAACCGATTTTGATTTTTTTTGGTGGCATTCGACGCGGCTTATAATGTTCTAGAGCTGATTAGATTTTGGAATCAATCCATCAAGCGAATTAAAAGTTATCCGAAAAAAAATATTTTCGAAAAAATTTTATTTTTGAAATATCTCCGAACGCACTCTATCGATTAAGCTCAAATTTTGACAGCTTCAGGATATTGACAAACCGCGTCGAACGACACTAAAAAAAATCAAAATCAGTTTATTCGTTCAAGAGTTATGAATCTTTACATCCATACATACGTACGTACGTACACACATACATACACTCGGACATCATCGTGAAATTAGTCAGGATAGCTTCCTAGAACCTCAAAACGTCAAAATCTGATAGAAATTCGGCTTTTGCAAATCGGACTAATACAATAACTTCCCGAATTTCTAAAAATGTTCAATTTTCTACGCGGAAAGTTAAAAAAATATCGATTTTATTTGGCACACCCTAATATATATATATATATATATATATATAAATACATATATAAACTTTTGAACCAAATGTATTTTCTGACTCAGCTCGTCGAGCTGAGTTGAGATATAGCAAAATTTTTCGAAAATTTCATTATGAGGACAAATACAATAGTTAGATTTCTATGAAATCTACTAAGAAAGTGAAACAAGCTGAAAAACTTACATTATAAAAATTTTTTGAGGGGGGCCTATTTTGCCCCACATTTTTTAATTTTTCATTTTTAATAGACAGAACAAATCAAGGTCAAATACTTGGCAAGGGAGTAAAAATAAGTAATACAAGTAAAAAAAATTGAGGATTTGAAAATTGTTTTCTTAAGGGGCCTATTTTGCCCCCCCCCCCCTTCCCCTATATATCTATGTAAAATTAACATGGATAGTGATATATCTATGATACTTGAAATATGAAATTCAACAATAAAAATATTAATTTATTAAATACCGTAAGATCGACGGAGGAGATTGAAGGGTTCATCTATCATGGGAAATTGCCGCTCTGGTCAGGATTTGGCAATCTTCCATGATGCCTAAAATATTTCAAGACCCCTGTAGAAACTATATTAGTGGGATCATGTTCTATGATACTTGAAATATAAAAATTCACTAACAATAATATTTATTTTTTTTTCTTATATCTATACATTATACGTACATTTATTTTACCAGGGACGCTTGCGCATTACCGTGATAGTACAGCTGTTTTTTTTTGCTAATTGGTAAGCCTGAATTTTTTTAATTCAATTTATTTTATTGTTTTTTTATTTACATATATATTGTTTTTTTGTTATTAATCGAAATATTTGAAGTAGGTTCTTTTATAAATATAAGAAAAATACTAATAAAAAAAAAAAAAAAAAAAAAAAAAACATCCCAAATATTAATGAATGAAAATTGTATATATATTTTAAATTTATTCGTGCCTCCCGCCATTTTTTATTATTTTATAATAAATGAGCATCATGAGTCGTGCACTTTTAGATTTTCCAAATTTTTTTGTTTTTCCTGTACGACCATTTTCCTCCGAGTTACAGCTTGTTGAAAATCGCTTCAAAATTTTGAATTTTTTTTATATCCATCAATTTTCGCGACTAGTGTATATCAAATTTAGTGAACTGGATAAGACTTTTGAGAAACTTTAGAGAATTGACGAAAAAATTATTTTATTTTTAAACAGTTTGATTGTAGATTTAAATTGATAGTAAGTTTTTTTAAAGCGAACGTCAAAATAGTTAATTAACACGTTTATAAAATAATTATACCGAAGAATTTAATGATAGCAATTGTAATTAAATAAAGCAGAGAGCGAAAAAGTCATTAAACTCATTATGCATATTTCTATAATCCGTCGATTTGAAAATACATCTAATGAAACAGTTGATATTTTCAGAAGTACGAAAAATTTAAGCCCTGAAAATAGAGAATAAAATTATTATTACAACGTGGTGGTAATTATCATTGATTACAATAGTACTTTGCTGCAATTGTAACACCTCTACTCTACAAAGAAAAGTACTTAGGGTCCACCATTATTCATATTTTATTTTGGTTAATTGATATGCATAAATTATTAGCGACAGCAATGGAATTTTGTTTGCATTGACAGCGGAAGTCAATGCACAAAGAATTTTCAGCTATGCATTGATCATCTTTCCAACAATATCCGTTTAAAATCGGTAGACATGTTGATGTTCCGATTGCTCTATTATTTAATGCACAAACACATTTTCCTTCGGGTGAACAGGTTAAATGCCATGAATCACTGCATTCCGAGACATCAGTACATGAACTAAGCAAGTGAGCTGTAACGACCAATTAATGAATAAATAAGTTTAATAACCCCATTTCCTAATAAACTGCATAATTTTTCCAATTGTCATGGATGAAATTGTACTTACTTTCAACACAGTGATCAACAGATACTGCCGTATAATTACTATTACATTGACATTGATTATTAATACAACCAAATGAACCAGGGTAGCAGTCGTTATGATTCAAACAAAATCCATTTAAAGTTGATAGACAATAAAATTTACCGAACGCAAAATAATTCATATCACAAACGCATACATTTTCTGCTGAACATCTTGAATTTTTAATCTTTTGACAGTCCTTGTAAGTCAAACACAATTCTCCCAGCATCACTGAATAAAGTATCAATTAAGATTTGGATAGTTAAACATTAGGAATAATTAATTACTACATTGTCGAAAATCAGAGGGTGATTCGGAGTCAATTTTTACCGCTAAGTAACATGACTACACCGATCTGAATTAATGTTAATACCTCATTCTTCAATGTGCGGTCACAAATAAAAATAACTAATTATACTCACTTGGTTCACATTCATAATTAGAATGTGGCAAGTATTCGAAAATACATTGACATTTATTTGAGACACAAATTGAGTGCTTGACATAGCAATCTTCATTGCTTGAGCAATAACCATTCAAAAGTGATGCACACTCTGTACCACTTAGTGCAATATAATTGTTTTCGCAAATACATTTTCCGTCATCAGAACATTTTCGTCCCATGCCCCAACAGTCAAAATCTTTGTTGCACAAGTCATCAAATTGCACTATAAGAAAATAAGAAGTCCACCATAACAATTGCTCATTATAATAGTGTCTTAGATAACTAGTGTCATCCCTAGTAGAAATGAAATCGAGTTTTTGTCTAGTAACTGGCCAGTTTTACTTGATATCCAAAAGAAACATGGCGGCTTTCAAAAAACTGTCACTTTAAAAATTTAGGTTTTGAGGTTATTAAAATTATCAGTTCCTCGGAAAAATAACACGATTTTTTGAAAAATCCCCAGACAAATTAAAAATTAATTCAAATTAATGTATCTTTCTCGGAATTACTTCAAAAATTTATATGCAATAGATAGATAAATCTAACCTGAAGCACGGATACGTAGATCAATAAATAAATGTTGATCCGCATTGACAGACATTAAAAATTAATTAATTGAAACAAATAAATAATAACTTAAAATGAAAATAATGATTGACAAACAAAATTACTATAAAATTTATTTATTTAGTCTTTCATTAATTTTAATAATCAAACTTTAATTTATGAATATTAAACTATAAAGACGGTAACATCATTATATTTTAAATATAAATGTAATTAATAAATCATACTAAAAAATGAACTATAATTAAAATAACATTTATATATATAGCATATTATAAATAGCATAAATAATTATAATAAAAAAATAGCAATTTTTAATATACACGGAAAGAAAATTATGGGAAGTTTTGCTATGCATTATGGGAATAGTTCCCATAATGGTATGGGAATAGTACCTATACTACTATAGGAATGGTTCCCATATATTATAGGAACCATCTCCATAATAGTATGAGAATAGTTCCCATACCATTATGGGAATGGTTCCCATAATGATATGGGAATCATTCCTATACTATTATGGGAACCATTCCCATATCATTATGGGAACCATTCCCATAATATTATGGGAATCATTCCCATACTATTATGGAAATGGTTCCCATATTGGTATAGGAATTATTCCTATAATATTATGGGAACTATTCCCATAATGTTATGGGAACCATCCCTATAATATCATAAAAATTTTTTTTTGCACAATAGTGTAGAAATTTCCCAAAATTTGAATTTTCTTGAATGTTTTGTGCTGACAAAAAATTCTTGTTAAAAATTTTAATGTTTTTTTGCCAAATACGATTTTTTTTTTCAATGTTTGAATTTTTGTTTTTATATTTAATAATATTTCTGTGTATTGCAGAAGTAATTACCACACTTATGTAAATTAATTTTTTCATGAAAATATGGGAACCATTCCCATAATATTATAGGAATGGTTCCTATAATAGTATGGGAACTATTCCCATAATATTATGGGAATGATTCCCATAATGGTATACGAACCATCCCAATTGCATTATGGGAATCATTCCTATAATATTATGGGAATAGTTCCCATACTATTATAGGAACCATTCCCATAAATTATAGGAATGATTCCCATAATATTATAGAAAGTATTCCTATAAATTATAGGAACCGTTCCTATAATTATAGGAAGCATTCCTATAGTGTTATGGGTATCATTCCCATAATTATAGGAACTATTCCTATAATTATGGGAAACATTCCTATAATTATAGGAACCGCTCCCATATTTTATGGTCGTAATTCCTATGATAGTATAGGAAAAAATTTCACAAAATTATGGGAACCGCTGCCATAATTTTCTTTCCGTGTAGGTTAAACAGGACGGTACTAACACACACTCACACACTAGTACAAAAAAAATATTAGTGTGACTAATGTGTACGCCTTAGTTGTAGATGGCGGGATTTCTAGTTTTTAGCCGGGATCTCTGGCCAATTACTGGTTTGAAATCGAGTAAAGTCTAGATTATTCCTACTAGGGATAGAGTATAATACCCAAATTGAGAACTTGGGAATATGGGTGCCAGCGAGTATTTTCTCATAGTAATTAAATACTAACTTGGTATACATTCAGCATTTAGACGTTTAATAAAATTAGGTCTGCATTGACATTCATTATTAATGCAAATGGAATCTTTAGTCGCACATGGCTTATCCTTTGTACAAAGTTGACCTAAAGGAAGTTCACACTTTGTGCCGTTTATTGCAATATAATCTGAGGTACAAAAACACTTGTTTTCTCTTGAGCAGAATGAGTTCGAAATACTATTACACTCTTCATTTGTTTGACATGGTTGATCTAACGAAACTTCAAACCAAAGGAATTATAAAAAAGTGTATGAGGGAATTCATTTTTTAACACAATAATTGTACTTACGTGGTGTGCACAGATCGTTTGAATGAGCAAAATAATTTTCCATGCACCGACATTTGTTAAATGGGCAATGAGAATTTTCAGCGACACAATCGTTATCTTTTGTACAATTACCACCTATAAGTGGTGAGCAAGTTAACAAATCGACTTTAGTGTAATTTGATTTACAAATGCAAATTTTACTATCTGAACACATCGAAAATATAATTGCTTGACAATCTGTATCCGTTTTACAAGGCATTCCTAATAATGCTGCAATGACAAATAAAAATATTAATTGAATAGAAATTATTCTCATAATTTATTAAGGTAAAGTACCCAGTACTTGAACACTTCTAAAAATGGGACCAGTAGCTGAACAGACTTTTAGAATTGCCCGTATGAAAAAACCATATACTGTCGATAATATATAAAAAAATATATGGTAAATAACTGAACATATATGACGGCAAAATTATTAATGTTGATTAATATATGATTTATCATATATAATAATGTATACGTTTAATATTATAATAATCCATATCATTTATAATATATGTGATTATATACATGTAATATTGTATCAAAAATTATATGACCGCTTTATATATTAATTTGTAACGTAAAATATATGTTTCATCTTATAAATTTATTTATAATTTCAATATTATTATAATCCATATAATTTATAATATATGTAATTGTAAACATATGATATTACATCTCAAATTATATTCTCGTTTTATATATAAACTTATAATTTCAATATTATAAAAATTTCGATATTATTATACATAAATAATTTAAAAAATACACTCATACCAAAAATCAAAGGAAAAAAAAAATTTGAGAAATTTTTTAGTGATTTTTGCAAGACTGTAACTTCATGAAAAATAATCGCATCGAGATTTAAAAAAAAAATCATTTTATAGCATGAAATCTTTAGTTTTATGTTTGTAATAATATATATAAACATATATCTATATAAATATATATTAACATACATTTATACAAATATATGTGAACATATATTTATATAATTATATATTTACATGTATAAATATTATACTTCAGTCATATAATTAAATCATATATCTTATCATATAACTTAAAGTATAGTATAAAATATTATAAGCAATACTTATAAGTTAGCATGTAAAAAAAATATATTACCGATATATATGTTGCAAATTATAAAATCATATAATATTTCGGCAAAATTTTGTATATGGCTCCAAATATGACTTCTTATAATTCCATATAATTTATCATATATTTTTAATTATACTGAAGCTCATATATTGCTTTTTCATACGGGTGTTGTTAAAAAAAATCCGTATATATATTACGAGTAATATGCGCATGTTATAATTATTCAATGATACAGTAATTGATTACTGTAAGTTTTCTCAATTATAACTCAAAAAAATTATATATTTTCTAACTTTAAAGTTGACATGTCGAGAATAGCCGATAGATGCTATTTTTTTCATGAAAAAGATACTATACCATAAGCTAAACAATCAGTAAACAAAACGATATATCATCATTTTAAGTAAAAAAAATTATACCACCCAATGAAATAGTCTTTTTTAAATACTATATATTTTTTGCAAAGACATAATCTAAAATTTTTATATTAAATTTTAGCGTCTAACTATACCTCCCAACGTTCAAACCAGTACCCAAAACTTGAACGAGATGGCGTTACGTGTTCAAGTATTGGATCCATGTTATTTTCATGGCAGCTGTAGGTGAACAGCGTAAAATTTATTCTAGTGCAATAACAAATAATTTAATTTAATTATTTATTTTTTAAAAAAAAATATACGAAAATAAAGTATGAGTGATTCATCAACAATTAGTGTAATAATTTTAAGTGATTTCGTGTGAAAACGTATCTATTTCATCAAAATAAATTTTTATTATTTTCTAACCAAAAAAAGTTCACAACATATAGGTAAGATGAAAATTGCGAATAACATTTATCTGTTAATAAAAAATAATCCGTTACAATTAGTAACATTTACAATAAAGTTTGTTAAATCCATAAAATTTCACGACTTAACAACTTTACAAAAAACTTTGAAAATTAAACAAGAAACTATTTAGATCTAACCCTGACGGACCCAAATTACGGTAAATTACGGTAAACCCACCGTAAATTACCGATTTACCGTAAATGACGGTGGATTTACCGTAATTTACGGTGGTTTTACCGTAATTTACGGTGGATTTTCCGTAATTTACGGTGGATTTACCGTAAAATACGGAAATACGGTAATCCACCGTAAATTACGGTAATTTGGTAATCCACCCGAATTTTTTTACGGTAGATTTATCATATTCGACGGTAAATTTACGGTATACCCGCCGGAATTTACGGTAATCCACCGTAAAATACCGATTTACCGTAAATTACGGTGGATTTACTGCAATTTACGGTGGGTTTACCGTAATTTACGGTGGGTTTACCGTAATTTACGGTGAACCTACTCGAATTTTACGATATTCTACGGTAGATTTACAGTAAAAATACCGTGAATTTACGGTAACTCAGGTCTGCTAGAGAAAAGTTTAAATTCTTGTTCTGTCCTTGTAATAAAAAAATTATATTTATAATAAATAAATAAAAGTATTTATGGTTTTCAATTCAGGTAACAGTTCATTTTTTGTGTTGTTTTTAGTTCATAATAATTAATTCATTGGTAATAAAAAATGTAATTAAAAAATTAAATACAAATATTTCTCATTTTTAAATCATCATATTACGTATTCAGAGGATTATTTTTAATATTATTCAATAATATATTATAATTCTTTTGATATTTCAATAAAACGTTGAAAAATTTTGGTGTGCCTATTGCCATATATTTTATTAGTTCAACTACTGCTCCCGGAGTGTTCAACTACTGCAGCATGTCAGAGTTGATCGATCAACTACTACTCCTTTCATAGTCTGTCTTAAAAACGTTGTCAAAATATAAATATTCAATTATCTGCGTTATTTTGCGCTTTAATTAATTCAAAATTGTTTATATTTTCATGAAAATCATTAATTTGAATTAATAATTACAACTTTATATATTAAAAGTAGGGTCAAATACGTTTTACTTTGAAACCTGTTCAACTACTGGGTACTTTACCTTATGAAAAAAAAAAAAAAAAAACAGTAAAAAATTAGTTTATATACAAGGAAAACATTTCGATCTTCTATAGACATAATCAAGTGCGCAATGACATCTATTGTGGACACAAATAGAGTTTTCTTGTGCACACGTTTCATTAATCCGGCATCGTTCGTTTAGTGCTGGAGCACAGGTCACATTGTTGATTGCATAATGACCATTACTACATGAACATTCATTGTATTCAGAGCATTCTGAATGGTCTAAGAAGGGTAGGCAATCGGACAATCTCTTACATTTCATTCCTAAGTATGCTAAGTAACAGAAAAGTATATACATGTCATTTGCTCACATCAATTAGTTCCCAAATCATTCACAAATTGAAAATTTTTGATTTATCTAGTAAGAAATTTATAATGAATCAGAACTTACGTCTTACGCATTCGGTATTTGTATGAGTTATGAACTTTTGTTGGCATTTGCACGTGTAATCAATGCATACGGAGTTTTCAACTTTGCAATCGTCATTTGTTTGGCAGAATACATTTAAAATCGGTACACACAATGTTTGATTAATCGTCAGTGTATTTAATAAGCAGATACAAGTTTTAGTTAAAGAGCAGAAGGAAAATTTTAATTTTTCACAATGAAAATCAATTTCACAAAATGAACCTAATAGATCTGCAATGGTACCAAGAGATAGAATTAGATATTGAAATATTTTTATTACCCTGGCGGATTCGGATTACGGTAATTTAACGCATTTTGCCGTAATTTACCGTAAACTACAGTATTTATACGGCAAATTTGCAGCATTTCACGGTAATTTACAGTTATGTACGATACTGCACGGTATTTCACAGCACGGAAAAAAATTATGGTTTTTCTAGCGACAATATTGTATTAAAAGATTTGTAGTAGTGAGTACTTCAATATGTAAAAAATGATACTACATAAATAGTACTGACGTTACTACACGTGTAGTTAAGGTTATTTCAAATTACCCTAGTAGATCCGAATTACGGTGAGTTACGGTAATTACCATAATTTACCGTAATTTGCGGTATCCGGCAGAAATACCGTAACTTGGGTCAACTACGGTAATTTACCGTAAATTACGGTAGAATACCGTATCTTGCCGTAGTTTACCGTCACTTACCGTAATGTACGATAACCAGCAGAATTACTGTAACTTACGGTAAAATGCGGTAATCACCATAATTCACCTTAAATTATGGTGTTTTACCGTAATTTGCAGTAAATTAGGTAAAATCCCACAAATCACGCCAAAGTACCGTAAATTACGGTAGAATACCGTATTTTGACGTAGTTTACCGTAAATTACGGTAATTCGGAGCTGCTGGGGTAGAGTTGGCACTTTTTTATTCCAACTTGTAGTAACCTCAACTACAGCTGCTGTTGTAGCAACTATAATTTTTTTCTGTGAGTGAATTACGGTAAAATACGGCAATTTACTGTAATTTGTGGCATTTTGACCGTAAGCAGCGTATATATTTTTTTAAAAGTTTTCCCTAGCGGATCCGAATTACGGTAAATACAGTGATTTCGCGTAATTTACGGTGCCTAGCAGATTTACCGTAAATTACAGTAATCTACGGCAAATTACGGTAAATTGCCGTAATTTTACGGCGCCTAGCAGAATTACCGTAATCTGCCTATATTACCGTAATTTACCGTAGATTGCCGTAATTTACGGTAATTCTGCTAGGCACCGTAAATTACGGTAAGTCACTGTATTTACCGTAATTTGGATCCGCTAGGGTTGACAGTGCAATAATTTATGGTTAAATACCGCAGACTCGCTGCAATTTCACGGTAAATTACCGTTCTCTCCATGCGAATTTGTGGTAAAAATACCGTACTTTTACTGTGGAATACTGTACTTTCGCCATAAAATACCATACGTTTACCGTAAAATACTGTAGTTCTTCGTAATAACGTAAATTACGACAAAATATCGTAATTTACCATAATTTGGAATCGCCAGAGCACGGAAAAAAATGTTGGCTTGTAACCTACTAAATTTTTATTATGCTGTTGACCAAGCTTGAAAGAGAAAGTGAAGCATCCAAAAAGTTATTATGCTTTTACAACAAATTGTTATGCCGCATTACGATTATTACACGGAAAAAAATTAATCGTGAATGCAACATGATGCAGTCTTGGTAAATAAACATGATGAAATCATGTTGCATTCACATGATTCGTCATGTTTTGGCTACATGATAATCATGTTGCGGTAACATGAGAAAATCATGTTGCATTCACAGGATTTGTCATGTTTCGGCTACATGATAATCATGTTGCGGTAACATGAGAAAATCATGTGAATGCAACATTATTTGTCGTGTTTCGGCTACACGACAATATGTGGCAGCAACATGATTTTCATGTAGCCGAAACATGACAAATCATGTTACATTTACATGATTTTCTCATGTTACCGCAACATGATTATCATGTAGCCGAAACATGACAAATCCTGTGAATGCAACATGATTATCATGTAGCCAAAACATGACAAATCATGTTGCGGTAACATGATTTTCTCATGTTACCGCAACATGACTATCATGTAACCGAAACATGACAAATCATGTGAATGCAACATGATTTCATCATGTTTATTTACCAAGACTGCATCATGTTGCATTCACGATTAATTTTTTTCCGTGTATAATTATGAAAGTTATTGTTACTACAGCTTATCGATAAGTTTCTCGCGCATAGTAAGTATTGTGATGCAGTGTCATCATTTTTCGTATGAGCATAACAATATATTGGATGATTTACTTTCTGTTTCAATTTTTGTCGACAGCATAATAAAAATTGGTAGGTTTCGAGCCAACATTTTTCTCCGTGGGCATGAATCCTCAATTAATTACTCGGTAAGCCCTGATCAGTCGTCGTCTGATTATTTCCCTCCACTTGATCGACGCATATTGTCAATGCAGCTAAAATTCCCAGCAAAGTGTAGAATAAATGTATTTTCAACATTATAAACTGATTTAATTTACTATTGTACGACATAGACTTGTACGATGCAGACAATAAGAAGTCAAAGAAATAATTGTTTTTATACTAAAAAAATTTTAAACTAAATTTTTTTTCTGCGGTTACAATACTGACTTTATTTTATAGCTTGATAGTTATTATGTTATTAATAACTAAATATACGATTCATTTGATATCATATGAGCCAATAACTTTCTTTATCAAACGATTACATTATTTTTATACCATGCGACACATTATGACTTACGATTAACGTTTGAAAAATAAGAAAAAATAAAATATAAGGTAAGTGACCCCTCTATCGGCCAATTAGTCGAAAAATTGATATATTTCTATCATAAGTGTGTATACATGCGCAAATAGTCTTTCAAATAAAAGTAAAATTTAATAAAGCTTAAATTAACCATACTCTGATTATTGTAAAAATTCATTTTGTAATGAAAAAAAAAAAACAGTAGTGCGTCAGATGTGATTTCAGGTGATTTCTTATCAGGTAGGTTAAGGTTTCTTGTTTTTTCAATAACCTATCAGGGGAGACCGAGGCACGACGGTCCCCTTAAGTCGGTATAAAAACTATTTTTTATGGCTTTTAATCTATCGATCTATAGGTCAACCTAATTTAGTCCTTTCTTAAGCAAACTTATTAAGGTTTTACTAAAACTCAAAAAAAAAATTTTTTTTTTTGGGGCACGACGGCCCCCCTCTGAAAAAAGCTTAAAAAAATTTCTGTTTTTTTTTTATTGGAAAAAACGATTTTAACCACAAATAAACTATTTCCGTACCTCTATAATCCCACACGGAAAAAAATTAATCGTGAATGCAACATGATGCAGTCTTGGTAAATAAACATGATGAAATCATGTTGCATTCACATGATTTGTCATGTTTCGGTTACATGATAGTCATGTTGCGGTAACATGAGAAAATCATGTTGCATTCACATGATTTGTCATGTTTCGGCTACATGATAATCATGTTGCGGTAACATGGGAAAATCATGTGGCATTCACATGATAATCATGTTTCGGCTACATGAGAATCATGTTGCGGTAACATGAGAAAATCATGTGAATGCAACATGACTTGTCATGTTTCGGCTACATGACAATATGTGGCAGCAACATGATTATCATGTAGCCGAAACATGACAGATCATGTGAATGCAACATGATTTTCTCATGTTACCGCAACATGATTATCATGTAGCCGAAACATGATTATCATGTGAATGCCACATGATTTTCTCATGTTACCGCAACATGATTATCATGTAGCCAGAACATGACAAATCATGTGAATGCAACATGATTTTCTCATGTTACCGCAACATGATTATCATGTAGCCGAAACATGACAAATCATGTGAATGCAACATGATTTCATCATGTTTATTTACCAAGACTGCATCATGTTGCATTCACGATTAATTTTTTTCCGTGCATGGACTTCAAATTTATCAGAAAAAAAATTTATTTAGCTGATATAACCAGTCTTCTAAAATTTTTATTTTTTTATTTTGCCCACAATATAATCTGATGACCTAAAAGAGCTTTAATCAATAAATTTTTCAAATTCATTTTAGTACAGAAAAAAAAAATTTTTTTCTATAGCAAATTTTTTTTTGGTGGTCCATTTTGCCCCAGATATCGCGGATCAGCTTAAAATATCTTTAAAAAATCTGAGGTATCATGATTTGACCGAAAATGGAAAAAAAAATTTTTTGAGGGGGGCCGCCGTGCCTCCGGGGGCCGTAGCGCCTGGTCTCCCCTATTTTCGAATTTAATGATCTCAAAAATCCATTAAAAATAGTATTATAGAGCTCAAAAGCTCGAAAATAGTGGGAAATTTTAGGACTGGCCTGCAGAGTCAGGCAGTTTTCAATTTTTATAAAATTAAGTTTATCAAAAAAATTGATAAAAAAAAAAAAATTGAATTTAAAGTTCATTTTACCCTCTGGTCAACTTTTTTCCCCATTGGTAACAAAATAACTTCCATAATAAACAGAAAATTTTTTGGTCGTATTATTGGTGCGAACCAACTTACCCCAATTTTTTTCTATGAACTACAAATAAACATATAGAAAAAATTTTTTCACCCTCCCAAACTTGTAAACAAATGCGTGGCCACAAAACCTGGAAACATCAGACGCACTAATATAACAAAATAACTTTAAATATTGACAACTTCCGCCTTTAAACATCCAAGTAATTCAATTCGTAGGTGGCATTTTCTATTATGTGATCTGTATTCAGTGTTTTCTATACAAGTCACTCCCCATTCTATCCAACCATAAACGAAAATATCGACCTTATAAATAAGGAAGTATCTCAATATATATATTTTTGTGGACCAGTGAGATTTGAAAAATAAAATATTTGAAAATAAAAGTGACAATACAAACTAAAAGGCATTCAGCGACTCAGTTGGTGAGATCCTTATTTTTTTTTTAAGTCAAACTGCCCAGTATCAACGTTGGCGGACATTCAGACAAAAAGAGGGGGAAATGGTAGTATTATATTATGTATGGGCTTAGAAGACACCTTTATGGTTTTATGGATACCTGACCTTTTGGCTATTATAACAGACCACATGCTGCATGCTGTGGCTGGACATGCGTGCGGTCCACAAGCACGTGCGTCGTCCAATCTATAAATACTTATACTCCCACTGCGGAAACTATGTGTTTACATATCAACAGTATATTAAAGCAATCAATTGATTTACGTGTGATTACATGATTCACTGTTCGGTTTGGCTGCCAACCCGTATGAAAATAATATATGTATATGGTCAAAATATACGTAACAATATATGATAAATATCGGAAAATATATGTGGCCAATTTAACTATATTTTCTGATATATTTTTTTATGTTAAAAAATGTAATATTCATCATATACGAGTCCGTATATGTTCAGCATATATAAAATATATATATATATATATATATATATATATATATATGAGTTTGAGCCCTTAATATTAATTGTAATAGGTCTATCATCGCTATTTTTAATTTTAATTCATAATTTGATGTTTTACGTCAGAACTGCTAGAACATTGAAGTAAAAAAAATTCATTTCCACTTATTCTTATCTAAAATTAAATTCCCTACAAAAAAGGTCTAATTGAAAATTTTCGTCAGACAAGCCCTTTCCGATTTATGAAGCTTAATAAATTGATATGATTTTTCGATTTAACATTTGTACTTTTGAATTTTGTAACTGACGAATCAATAAATATCTAAAAAAAGTCCATGACAGATTTTTGAAGGAAATTTAATGCTCTACAAAAAAGGTCTCTTAACATTTTTTGCTAAATTCACTCCTTCGAAAGTTATTCAGGTTATTAAAGTCGTTTTAACTCAACTTCAACCTTGAATAAAGAAATAGTTCCTGTACCATTATGGGAATCATTCCCATGATATTATGGAAATAGTTTCCATAATATTATAGGAACCATTTCTATAATATTATTGGAATGGTTCCCATACTATCATGGAAGAATTAATTTAAAAAAAAGTGTGGTAATCACTTCTACAATACACAGAAATAATATTAAATATAAAAACACTAATTCAAACATTGAAAAAAAAATTTTTAATCGGCAAAGACATTAAAATTCTTAATAAATTTTTGTCTTTTTCAACAAATTAAGCGTCGAAGAAGCTTCATTTGAATCTCTCCATATCATGAGGGAAATTTCTACACTATTTTGCAAAATAAATTTTTATAATATTATGGGAATGGTTCCCATAATATTATAGGAATAGTTTCCATACCATTATGGAAATAGTTCCCATGATAGTATGGGGATAGTTCCCATCATAGTATGGGGATAGTTCCCATCATAGTATGGGAATAGTTCCCATAATAGTATGGGAATAGTTCCCATAATAGTATGGGAATAGTTCCCATACCATTGTAGGAATGGCTCCCATAATAATATGAGAATGGTTCTCATAATATTATGGGATTAGTTCCCATATTGGTATAGAAATTGTACCCATACTGTTATAGGGATGGTTCCCATAATAAATATATATATGAACCATCCCCATAGTAGTGTAGGTACAATTGCCATATCATTATGGGAACTATTTCCATAATGCATAGCAAAACTTAACCCATAATTTTCTTTCCGTGTTGTTTTTCAAGACAAAATAAGTCAAATTTAAGGCAATGAAATAATTTAAGCCAAAAAAAAGTCTAATCGAAGGAAAAAAAGTTAAAAAGAGTCGAGATTAAGTCAATATTGAGTCAAAAAATTTTAAAAATTTCAATGTAGAATACAGTTGTCCAATACCAGGAACGAGATTATGTTGAAAAAGTTTTATAGTTTTAATGAAAAATAAATATCTGCAGATTGGTTTGCGTCTTTATTTATTGATTGTGTCAAACCAAAAACTGACATAAATGATAAGATATATAAACACAGACAAAAAGTGACTTTTTGATGTGACTGTTACAATTGATTGACTTCCAAAAATATATTGCATTGAAATTTGTATCTTAGAGAATAGGCTCCGGAATAATAGAATTTTGTACTGCCTGTATGGAATTATATATCACCATCATTTCTTTTCACTACTTATGGCCCATGGCCCGAGACTTGGGAATTAGAATAACAGGTGCCTTGAAGAAGGTCTCCGGAGCAGCTAAAACCTTTGCAACAAGTTTAACCCTGCGAGGGATGACACTAAAACAAACGAAAATTAATTTTATTAATTTTTTATGATTTTGAATTTTCGTGCATTACAGCAAAGTAAAGAACACATTTTGTTTGTGCTTGTTTATGGTTGACAGTCATTGAGACATGATCACGCAACGGATTTACGCCCGATCACGCATGATCTTGCCTTATTATTCTTTCTGCGATAAAAAAAACTAATAATCTATAGGTTTCATTATTTACGAGTCACCAATAAAAGGTTACTTACCCATCTGCCGGGGCATCCTGCTTGAACTGCACTAGCATGAAAGCCAATTATCAAGAAAATTGACAATAATAATAGAATTACTTTCGACATTTTAGTTGTTTGATTCTGGAAAAATGAAATCATTGTTGAAATAAATCATTCTGTATGTACTATAAAATTTTTATAAAAAATATTAAACATATTTTTGCAAGATAATTAAATTCGATATAAAATGTTTCGAGTAAATTTTTATTTTAGTTTTATAACAACATTTAATATCTGACACGATAAAAATTTACTCCTACGTTTAGTCCTACGATAGGTTTATCGTAAGACTACAGTGAACTTAACCGTAGATTTGCAATAGACTACCGTACAATTAAAGTGGATTTTACCGTAAATTTTTTAGAGTAGCAAAATTTTTTATAGCTTTTTAGTATCTCGAAACTCGTTTTTGTGGAAAAATGAGACTTTTTGAGACATGAAATTTTTTCTCACGGCCAGAGTAAATAACGTGAGTCAAAACACCCATGTTCCAAAGGGTTAAAAATTTTCATTTTTACAAAATGATTAACGATTTTTAAAAAATGATTATTACAAACAAAATTAACTACATTCATTTTTTCGTATCGTAGGTAATATTCATTTAAAATTTCAAGTCTGTAGGTCTTTAAGTCAAAAAACGTGAAAATTTTCTTTTTACACCTCCGCACAGCCCCATCAAATTCGATGTTTTAAAAAAAATTTATACAATCTTTTTCCTTTTCTCGTATACGGAAAAAAAATTCTACCAAAATTTACGATGTTAACATCGTAATCTCGGACTAGACTTTTATTAATGTCAATTTTGAAAAAAAAAAATAAATAAAAATTACACTTTAAAAACTATATTTATTCGTACATTTAATATTTCTATTTACTTTTTAACAAAATAAATATTACAGTGCTGCCGCTGTTATATCACGATGGAAGCTCTAAAAAGTACGATGTTACATCGTAATTTTAAATAGTAACTGCGTCCTCCGCAAGAGGCGCTCTCGTGACTTATGACTGTTTATTCAAATCGTTTATATGGATCTTAAAAACAACATATAGTGTAGGCCCTACAGTGTCCGAGGTGTCGGACACTTCGCACTCGAAAAGACTCGGGTTCGAATCCAACTGCCGAACGATTATTATTTTAATCTTTTCTTTAAAATTTCTCTTCAAATTTTACGATGTTACATCGTAATTTATATTAAAGAGCTTAAGAATTCGTATTATTCGTCTGAAGTATTATTTCTTGAATGAAATTTCCAACCCTACATCGTAAAAATTACGATGTTAAAAGTCTAGTCCACCAATTCAATAATCAATAGGACAAATTACGATGTTAGCATTGTAAATTTAACTAGAATTTTTATTCCGTGTAGGTTATTATTATTTCAAAGTTCAAATCTCTAGGTCTCATGGTTAAAAATCGTGAAAATTTTTTATTCTTACGCCCCCGCAAACTCCTATAACAATCGATTTAAAAAAAAAAAAATCGGAAAATAGTTGACCGCGAGCCAACTCCAACACTTGCTACTCTAAAAAATTTACGGTAAAATCCACTTTAATTGTACGGTAGTCTATTGCGAATCTACGGTTAAGTTCACTGTAGTCTTACGATAAACCTATCGTAGGACTACACGTTGGAGTAAATTTTTATCGTGTCAGATATTAAATATTGTTATAAAACTAAAATAAAAATTTACTCGAAACATTTTATATCGAATTTAATTATCTTGCAAAAATATGTTTAATATTTTTATAAAAATTTTATAGTACATATAGAATGATTTATTTCAACAATGATTTCATTTTTCCAGAATCAAACAACTAAAATGTCGAAAGTAATTCTATTATTATTGTCAATTTTCTTGGTAATTGGCTTTCATGCTAGTGCAGTTCAAGCAGGATGCCCCGGCAAATGGGTAAGTAAACTTTTATTGGTGACTCGTAAATAATAAAACCTATAGATTATTAGTTTATTTTATCGCAGAAAGAATAATAAGGCAAGATCATGCGTGATCGGGCGTAAATCCGTTGCGTGATCATGTCTTAATGACTGTCAACCATAAACAAGCACAAACGAAATGTGTTCTTTACTTTGCTGTAATGCACGAAAATTCAAAAACATAAAAAATTAATAAAATTAATTTTCTTTTGTTTTAGTGTCATCCCTCGCAGGGTTACGATTGTTGCAAAGGTTTTAGGTGCTCCAGAGACCTTTTTCAAGGCACCTGTTATTCTAATTATGAGTATAATAAAAAACAGGGAGAAGTCGCGGCCCATCTGCCATAAGTAGTGAAGAGAAATGATGGTGATATATAATTCCATACAGGCAGTACAAAATTCAATTATTCCGGAGCCGATTCTCTAAGATACAAATTTCGATGCAATTTGGAAGTCAATAAATTGTAACAGTCACATCGAAAAGTTACTTTTTGTCTGTGTTTATATATATCTTATCATTTATGTCAGTTTTTGGTTTGACACAATCAATAAATAAAGACGCAAACCAATCTGCAGATATTTATTTTTCATTAAAACTATAAAACTTTTTCAACATAATCTCGTTCCTCGTAGATTTGTATTATACATTTGAATCTGTATGTTTTCTTGAGCAAGTAGTCGATGTCAGTATTTTAGAACACTTTACTTGATTTAATGGCTTGAACTGTTTTTTTCACATAGCCGTTGTGTATTTGGCTTTAGTTTACACGGGGTTTTCCAATTTTAAGTTTTGATTTCCTGAGAAAGTTATGTAGAATATATGCCCATTCAACAGTTGGAGTTTTTAAAATGAAGTTGATGTCAAAGGGTGAATCGAATTGAAGCATTTTTAGAGTCTTAGTGCGCTGGGTTAAAATCGGTTAATTCGTTCGCGAGATATCGTGGGAGGAAGAAATGCTAAAAAACGGTTTTCTCGAAAACAAGGACATACAAAAGTATTTTCGAGCTCGAATAGCTCGAAAAGGTATTCACAACAATGTTTTCGAGCTCCTCGAGAACAGCGGGAAGTGATAGGGCTGGCCCGCAAGGTCAACCGATAGACAAATTTTTTCTTTAAAACTCCTTGAAAGAATTGTAGAGGTCTCCTATTGCAAATGGCTAGGTAACTCAGTGTCGTTTAATTACAATTAATAAGAATAAAAAAGGCTGTATAACTATATCTTTATATATCTATGTAAAATTAACATTGATGGTGATATATCTGTCGTAGTCAAATAGTGAAACCCGTCAGATAGTGTAAAGCCGCTCCGTTTCATTATCTGCCGGAAATTCGTGTATTTTAATTCAGCTACATTATATAACTAGGTATTTCATGAAATGTCCAAGTTCTTGAAGTGCTTTATGTATACTTTCATTGTACACAATCTGACTAACTTATCCATCTGACGTTTCACGAAATGCCTCAGTGCAGTCAGTGCAGTGATGATATAACGCTACTCAATTAATTATTAGACTAAGTTAATAGATAAAAAAGTGAAAAGAAATAAAACTAGGAGAGAAGTTAGCGAAAAAATACTATTTTTCATTTATTTATTTGCACAAGGTCCACTTCTATGACAGTGGGAGTTACATTTCACTATGGATTTATAGCATAGGCATTTATATGAAATACCTAGTCATATAGTGTAGCTGAATTGAAATAAAGGAATTACCGGCAGATGATGAAACGGAGTGGCTTTACACTATTTGACAGGTTTCACTTTTTGACTACGACATATCTATACATAATACGCACATTCATTCCACAATGGCGTTTGCGCATTACCCTCCTAGTACAGCTCGAAACCTACCAATTTTTACAATGCTGTCGACTAAACTTGAAACAGGGAGTAAAGCATCCAAAAAATTATCGTGCTCTTACAAAAAATGATTATACTGTATCACATTACTTATTACGCGCGAGAAACTTATCGATGAGCATCAATATCAATTACTTCCATACATTATAATAATTTTGATGCAGCATATTAATTTTTTATAAGAGTATAGTAATTTTTTGGATACTTTACTTTCTGTTTCAAGTTTGGTCGACAGCATAATAAAAATTGGTAGATTTCGAGCCAACATTTTTCTCCGTAGCACAAGAATTTTGATGTTTTCGTATGCCAAAATATTTTCAATTTTATCCAGTAAATAAGAGAAAATTCTTGACATTTCAAGAGTTGTTTTATCACTTTTATTCAATGATATAAATATTCAATGAAGACAACTAAAAAATTAAGCTGTCAAATTTTCATTAACTGCCGACATTTTTAAACAAAAGATAGTAAATAAATAGTAAATAAAACATAATCAATTCTGCAACTTAATATTTTTTCATAAATATTGCCCATAAATAAAAATTTTATAAGTCCATGATTTAGTCTAGTTTTGTCCTTGTAAATTTTCAGAACTAAAATTTTTTAAAGTTCACGAATTAATCTAATTTAGTCTGCTCGTAACGCGTTTGTTTTTTAAAGTAGCAGGTCGAAAACAGCTTAAAATTTTCATAAAAGATCAAAATCAGATCAAATAGTCCAATCAGACTAAAATCAGGTCAAATTTTTCAGTCCGGCTAGATCAAAAACAGATTAAAATTTTTATCGAAGTTCAATAACAGACCAAGTAGTACGTCCAAAAACAGTCCAGTTAGACTAAAATCAGATCAAATTTTTCGACCCGGGTGAGAGGATAGAGGATAGAATAAAAAAATATTTTCAACGTGCTGGTAATTATTATTTGCTATAATTGTACCCTATCGTGATTGTAGGACCTTGATCCTAACAAAGGAAACTTCAAAAGGTCTATCAATACACAGTTTTTCTTTTAGTTATTTAATACGCAAAGATTATTAGCGACGGCAATAAAATTTTGTTTGCAATGACACCGATAATTAATGCAAACAGAGCTTTCAGCCATGCACTGATCATCTTTCCAACAATATCCGTTTAAAATCGGCAGACATATTGATGTTCCGAATGCTCTATTATTTAATGCACAAACACATTTTCCTTCAAGTGAACAGGTTGAATGCCATGAATCACTACATTCCGAGACATCAGTACAAGAACTAACCAAGTTCGCTATAACAAACAATCAATGAATTAATAAATTTTATTGCCCAATTCTCGGATCAATTTTATAATTTTTACTTACTTTCAATACATTTGTCAACGGATACTGCCGTGTAATTACTTTTACATTGACATTGATTATCAATACAGAGAAATGAATCAGAGTAGCAGTCGCTATCACTTGAACAAAATCCATTTAAAATCGGTTCACAAAAAAATTTATCGACTGCAAAGTAATTCACATCACAAACACATACATTTTCTGATGAACATCTTGAATTTTTTATATTTTTACAATCTATGTCAGCTGAACACAGTTTTCCCAGCGTAACTGAATAAAGTATGAATTAAAATTTAGAGTGGAAAATACTAGAAATAACTTGTTATTACGTCACAAAAAACAGAAAGTTTCGAATAAATTATTGTGCTGAACCCACAGTAAAAGTAGGACAGAGTGGGGTCAATTGAACCAAAAATACTTTAACCTTTTTTTTCTAGATGAATAAAAGCAAAATGATAACTTTTTTTTACGAAATTATACTTTATTATGTAGACTATCATTTCTCATAAGCACATAACTTAACAATTGATGAAAATTTTTAATAAATACAAAATTGTACAACTGCATCAAATGCGTCAATCGTCCCCCTTGCGGAGGCAATTGAACCACTGGTCGGGGACAATTGAACCAAGAGTATTAGAACCACAAACGAATGACTTTAATGAATAATTTACTATTCATTACAGCTTAAAACTGAAATTACAATACTTCTAATAATATTGATTATTTTATATAACATTATATGTTATAACAATCTCTTTTACAACTTCTGTCAATGTAATTATTTTTTTTCTTGGTTAGTTTAGCTTTTTTCACATTCAGTCAAGATGCGCGCGCATGTCTGATGCTCACAGTGTGATTTGTGTGGTTTAACCGTCCCCAAGAGTACTGGTTCAATTGACCCCATATGATTTTATTGAAATAATTAGTTTAAAAAAAAATATTCAAGAACTATTTTACTAGATGTAAAGTTAGAAATTTATGACTAATATATGAAAGAAGGTATTAAAAAAAAAATTTCAAGATTACATTTGAAAATTTAAAACTTATTAAACAATTTGTTAAGAGCTGAAAAAAAAGTTCAGATGGCTAAAAACACAAAAACTTGAATTTTTTTAAATTAAATTATTGTATTGGTTCCAAATTTTGTTCAGACTAAGGTTTAGTGTATTAAAATATAATTCCAAGAGGACGACGCATTTTTCTATTTCTTTCGATTTTTTAAGCTTACTGGTTCAATTGACCCCACTCTCTCCTAAGTATATTGGGGAATAACAGAGAATTTTATTTTTTTAGATATTATTTTGCCTTTATTCATTTTACTGTGATAAATTTTTTATGTATCTTAATCATTAATAAATATGTATGGTCTAGTCATAAATATAAATAAATAATTATACTCACTTGGATCACATTCATAATTAGAATGAGAAAAATGATCAAAATCACATTGACATCTATTTTCAACACAAATTGAATTCTTTACATAGCAATCTTTATTACTCGAACAATAACCATTTAAAAGAGGTGCACACTTTGTGCTACTCAGTACAATATGATTTTCTTTACAAATACATCTTCGATTGCGAGAACACTTCCGTCCAATATCAATGCAGTCAGAATCTTCGGAACAAATATCATCGAACACCACTGTCCAAAAAATAAATAATCTCCATAATTAAAATAATAACAATAATAACTACTTATACCTTGAATACCCTTCCGCAAAAAACTAATGAACACTTACGAACACTATTGAAAATTCATCAGTGTTGATAAGTGTTTTATTAGTGATCATTAGAAGCCAGTTGTACTGTGACTAGTGAATCTTACAATACTATTGTAAGATTCGATGCGATAAGTGATAGATAGCATTGTTATAGTGTTCATTATTACTTCGACTAATGAATCGAGCAACACTATTGGAAGTGATTAGTGTTGTATTTGTGATCATTAGTTCTCCAAATACTGAGTCCGACAGCACACGGCAAGAAATGCATGGCATTCAACACCATGGTCTCAAGACAGATACTAAAATAGTATGTGAAATATTCCAAGACAGTATTGTAACGAGCCCCATAAGTATGGCGTTATTGACTATACTGTATAGTACTGGAGCTATTGTATTGCTCACACGTATGCATAGCGGGCACGGCGAAACAGCATGGCCCTGAGACCCATACTACAATGTCGAGGGCACAATGCTGCTAGTTTTTCCCGCTCTAATTCCTGGCGTGTCAATCAATGTATACTATCGTATTACCACCAAAGCTATATGACTGTCGTTAGACTAGGTTTATCGGCCAGAAGCAATGTGGATACGGCAATGCAGTATGGGCCTGACGGCCATACTGACAATGCGGCGTCCGCGACAACTATTGCCAATGTTACTATTCCCGCAATGGTTGAATCATCTATGCATACAATTTTATAACCTATAAAAAGTTTCGATACCAGACAGTATGGTGTATGGTAAAAATATTTCTTACCGTGCACTATTGGAAGTTAGCAGTGTCGAATAGCGTTTTATTAGTCATCATTAGTAGCCTGATTAGGGAATCTTACCATATTGCGGGAAGTGATAAGTGCTGACCAGGTTTCAATAGTGATCATTAGTAATCGGAATAGTCAGTACTAATCTACTGTGAAAATCAAATTAATGACACTAACGGTACTAATTACACTAAACGCAATAATAAAACTAAACCGTTAGAGCGTGAAAAAACTTAAGTATTAATGTTTTTCATTAGTGCTGATGAGATTTTTTTCGTAAGGGTATACAGAAGCGTAAACGAAGACGTTCCATTGTAAATGTTTTCTTCCGAAAATCTTATACTTACTAGGTCTGCATTCAGCATTGAAATATTTAATGAAGTTGGGTTTGCATTGACATTCATTATTAATACAAATGGAATTTTTAGTCGCGCATGGCTTATTCTGAGTACAAAATTGATTGAGAGGTAATTCACATCTTGTTTTGTTTATTGCAATATAATCTGAGCTACAAAAACACTTTTCGTATCGTGAGCAGAACGAGTTCGGAATGTTTTCACAATCTTTGTAAGTCAGGCATCTTTTATCGAGTGAAACTAAGAATTTAAAAAAAAATTTTGATATTGAAATGCATCAGAAAATTAATTTTCATAAATAACCATCGTTCTTACTCGGTGTACATAGATCATTTGAGTGAGCAAAGTGATTTTCTATACAGCGGCATTTGTTAAAAAGACAGTAAGAATTTAAAGCCACACAATCGTCATTTTTCGTACAGTAACCCTCTATAAGTGGTAAGCAAGTTGATGAGTTGGATTTAGTGTAATTTGATTTGCACACACACATTCCATCATCTGAACACGTTGAAAATTTTATCCTTTGACAATCGCTCTCGGTTTGACATGGCATTTCTAAAAACCCTACAATCAAAGAAAAATTTACAATATAAAAGGATTTACTTTTCAAGTTCATTGATAAATATATAAGTTTATATACCTGGCACGCATTTAATTCCTTGATAGACATAATTAGGTTTGCATTGACATATATTATCGATACAAATAGAATTGTCTCGTGCACATGGCTCAGACTCGAAGCATGCTTCGTTGAATCCTGGTGCACACGCTTTACTGCTTATTGCATAATGATTTTTAGCACAAGTACATGTCTTATTTTTAGAGCATATTGAATGAAATATGAGATTATCACAATCCGAAAATCCGCTACAAGTCATGCCCAAGCGTGCTAACATAAAAAACTGATTAATGATCATAAACAATAAATTTTCACTACGAACATACTTTTAAATTTTTACGACTATAAAAATCGATTGATACTATATGAAATCGATTAATTTGTTCAGTAGTATTAGCTGAAGAACCCGAGTAATAATTACAATTAATCAGATCTGATTAGATTAAATCATATATAAACGGTTAGATATGACAAGATAAATCTTTATATAATTACATATAAGTGTGATTTGAAATTATTTTGCTAAGCGTGTAAAAAACATTTTGACCTTACTTATGGTGGCTTCATGATTTCAAATTCTAAATTATTGATTTTGATTAAGCAACGTATCAGAACGAGTAAAATCAATGATGAGCAACTAACTAATCTTAGCGGTCTTATCCCGGCACAAATAAGCTTATTCACAATCTACTAGCTTGTAAAGGAAAAAAAGCTAAACCAAATCAATGCTACCGTGATAAGACCATCTTTAGGTTTAAACAGGTGTCTATAATATTGGGTCAGAATCACTACTACCGTGGTTGGTTCATCGAAAGATTAGAACCGATGACGTTAGGATCAGTTGACATTGAATAAATTACATTACGAAGCAATATCTGAAACTTACGTTCTCGACATTCCGTATTTGAAACAGTTAAGAAATTTGATTTGCATTCACAGTTTAAGTCAAAGCACTCAGAATTACTAACGAGGCAATCAAGTTCTGTCAAACAGAATCCATTCAAAAATGGTACACATGATGTTCGATCAACAGCTCGTGAGTTTGGTAAGCATATGCAACGTTTGTCTGCCGAACATTTGGCAAACTTAACTCTTCTACAATCTGAATGACTTATACAGGATGAACCTAATAGTTCTGGAATGACAAAAATAGACATTAGTCTGAAACAATGATATTGTTATTTTGAACACTCATTTAATTACTTGGTGAGCACTGATTCGACTGTTGTATGGAATTTTCATTACATTTACATTCATTATCAATGCAAGAAGCATGATCAGTTGCACATTTTTCATCCTTCCAACAATATGATCCCAATGCTGGTGCACAATATGTTTTATTTACCCAGATATAACTTGATATACAGGTACAAAGCTTGTCTTTTGAACATTTAGAATGCTTTATGTCCCCACAATCTTCGTCATTGTCACAAGAACCTCCTAGTATCACTATACGTTAAAAAAAAATTAGCTTGCGTGATTAAAAATGAGTTATTGTCATTAATTGGTCATAAAGCAACACCCTTATACTATTCCTAGAAAAAAGTGATTTAAATATACGTTAATCTACAGTAAGCCTACGGAGATCTGATTTATCCAAAAATTAGATCTATGTAACTTCCAGTAAATCTACTGGGATCAAAGTAGGTCTCATATTTCTCGTAGCTTTTTTGCTAAAGAGATCTACGAAGATTTATAGAAAATTGCGATCTCGAGCAACACCTGTTGTTCTAATAAAAAATTGACGTTTCTCAATTGGCAATCTACTTCGATCTGCATAAATTTAAACAGATCTGCATTGATAATATTGTGACATCTTTGAAGATCCGTTGAGATCAATAGAAATCTTTTGAGATTACCATAGATCTAATATCATCGAGGAGTTTAAATCATTAGGAACCTCGGAGATCACCGTATTTGCCAGAATTATCCGAGATCTGAGATCCGTTCTAAATTTGAGATCTACATAAACTTCGATCATTTTTTTTTCGAGATCTTTAAAATTAATCTATAAAAGAGATAAATATACGATGGCCCATATAAAATATTTTATAGAAATCGGGTATACGAAAAAACGTTTTTAACAATATATTATACTCTGATTCAATAAGAGAATTAGAAATGATTTAATTTTGAATCGCAGGTGATGATAATGATGATGATGATGATGGTAATAATGGGTTGATAATGATGATGATGGTAATGATGGTGGGAGATTTTTTTTATTAGGGTTATTTCATCGGTTCTGTAACATTTAATCTGAAGACAGTTCAACCGCAACAGTTCAACCGCAACAATTCAACTGCGACAGTTCAACCGATGACACTTCAACCGAACGACAGTTCAAACTAGCGATATTTCAATAGATAGCAATGAAACCAAACAATATTCCAACCTTTGAACAAAAACTTATAAATTTCAACATGTACAGTATCATATGATAATATGAAAACAATAGTTAACCCCCACCGGAGCTTTGCCCCTGGACCCCCTTATTTAGGTGCCCTTTTATCAGGGATTTTATGTCGGTTGAAATGTTACTAGGTTCAACTGTCATAATTTAATTAATTAATGTAACGGGGCTGTTAAGCCCACCTTCGTTTGACGGGAGGCCGATACCTCGCCCTTTTGGGCATACTCACGCTGCGTGGTCCCTATTCATATAATCAACACCACCATATATTATAAAAGCGAAATATGAACATAAGCTCACATTAGCTTACCCATTAGGTATGCATTGAATCTGGGTGCCTGACCAACAACCACCACGAGTTCGACCTCATTTGGACCCAAACACTCCTCCCATCTCAGGAAATAGAGAGACTCTGGTCGAAGTGGGGCTTGGAATAGGTCCCCCATGGTACCAGACTTTAGCTCTGGTCAACTGCTTGCCTAGATTAGTGGTGGGATGCAAGTTCTCCATATACCCTATGTAAAGGGCTACTCCACTTGTATCTTTCTAGTTCCCAACAAGCAATTATCCGCTTGTTCGTCCCCTGCTAGATTTTCTACTATTCCCGAGTCAGTTGTACCCTAATTATTCAAGCCAAATTACAGTAATGAGCACTTCGGGGGGGGGGGGGGGGGGGCGGACTTTCATAAGGTTGAAGTGTTTTCGGTTGAACTGTTCGCGGTTTAATAGTCGCGGTACCATTTCATCAGAAGTAGTTTTCCAACGATAATTTCTTACGGAACTAAATAGAATCCTTAGAGGATCGAAAAAATCATAACCAAAAAATTATTTTTTTTGCTTTTGAGAAGTAGGCCATTGTGCCATGCAAAAATTCTGTTTACTGAAATCAATATAAAATAATGTTGATTTCATTCGGAACGAATGAATAAAATTTATATCCAATGCTTGTAAGACAAATGAAATAATTTTTTGTTTACAGAATCCATTATGCCTCCATCTCCTCTTATCAGTTATTTAGTATATTTTTCGAATAATTGAATAGCAATTTTACTTAAGAGGGGTTTGCACTTCTTTCTCTATCACACCCAAGTCATCAAACGTTGCTATTTTCGTTGCATTTGCGTAGTAAATGGAAACTTTGGCCGAGTTTTTCTCTTAAACAAACGAATATTGTCAAACAATTTAAGCGCGCTTCGCTAGATTAGACAGTAGTGCAACAATGTGCGGTCTATATTTTGTATTTAGAGATTTTGCTTCCGAAAAAAACTCAGCCGAAAATATCTGATAACCCCTGTTAAGATTTTAACTTTTTTGATTTTCGTAAAAACTTATTCACCCTACGCTTAAAATATTTATCATCAAAGAACTGGTACTTGTCTCTATTTTGAAATCATATGCTCTCTTTTATGTTAATAATTAGTTACCTTTTTCTCCGCAGACAAAATCATTCCTTGATTTTTTCAGTTTGCACGATAAGTTAATGTTACAGCAAGCTTGTGGAAGACGAGGATCGCACTAAATAAATTAAACAGTTTTCATCAAAATTTGATTTTAAATTATTTTGTTAATTATAAATATGATTATATAAATAAATACTATGTCATTGTAATCCGCACACTGATTAGTCGCTTTTTGATTATTTCCCTGTACTTGATAGGCGCATACTGTCAATGCAGCTATAAATCCGTACAAAGTGTCGAATAAATGATATATTAACATTACAGAATGATTTTATTAAGTAATATTTGTAAAAGAAGACAACGAAGAGTCGAAAAACTGATTATTTTAACACTGAATATTTTAAGCCAAAATTGTTGGCGTCAGTTATATCACTTAAGTTTTTTTATAAGACAATAGTTTCTAATGATTAGGCATTTTATTCTTCTCATTTCACATTAACCAATCATCTACAGACTAAATTTATTAACTATTTTAGTACTATACATTAAGACAGATAATTAACGCTTAATGGATAGAACAAAAAACAAAGAAATATCTTTATTTGATAACCTTCCATTACAACATCAAATATAAAAAGCAATTATTTTAATGTTCCCGATGATAAGAATTAAACGATAGGTACAGTAGCGGTCAAAAATATAGGGGAGCGTGGGGTCGCCACGGTCACCTAAGAAATAAACCACAATTTTTCGAATTATCCATATTAGATCATAAAACGGACGTTATCTTATTCTATGGAATCTAGAGAACCAAAGACATAGGAGAGGGTGAGGCAGAGCGGCCCCCCTGAAATTTTGACCAAAAGAAAAATTTTTTTTTTTTCGACTAATTACTATAAATCCGATATGTTTGCGCATTTTTACCCCTACGCATGACATTTGGGGCAAAATGGACAAGCCCAAAATTTTGAAAAAGTGATTTTTTTATATTTTTATCGTCAAATTAAAAAAAAATGATCATAATTCCACATTTCTAGCCCTACGCATAACACCTGGGGCAAAATGGACCAGCCGAAACTTCCGAAATAATTATTTTTTCATATTTTTCGGCCGTTTCTCTATGTAAAAGGCAAATTTGGTCACTAAAAATTTATAAAAATTAAATTTTTTTTTTTTAGTTGATAAATTTTTGAAATAAAGTAAAATTATAGAATTGATTTTTTTTTTTATTAAATAACAATTAGTAATTAAGGTGATCGAGAGTGAACGATTTTTTACGCTTTAAAAAATTTTTTTCGAGTAATATAAAACCAAAAATAGTTGTCAACAGAAAGAAATACATTCTTAATGATGAAAACAATTTAAAAAAAAAAAAAACGGAAAAAAAAATTTTTTTTATCACTTTTTGAAGGGGGGCCCCGCTCTGCCCCACAAAAAAAAAAAACAATTTTTTTCAGAATTTTGGCAAAATGTCCATAAATTTGTTCGAAATAGGACAAAAGTAAAGTGATCGTATGGTTGAAAGCCACAAAAAATAATAATTGGATTAGGGGGGCCGCTCTGCCCCACCCTCCCCTATACTTAAAAATAAAAGTAAATAGAAATATTTGATGAATTAAAAAAAAATTGTAAGTTTGACCAGGGTGACCCGACACGTTGGGTCGCCCCGGTCATTTGGCGGGTCATCCCGGTCACTGTTAATTTCAAATCAAAAATTAAAAATCTAAAGTCGTATTGCTGAAATTTCATCAAATTAAAATATTATTTGGTCAACTGAAACTTAAGAAGTAAATAAAAAAATGTAAAATTAATAATTAACAACATTTAACTTTTTTCCCGTTTTCCGTACTCGATAACTAGGCATCTATAAGTTATTTATGTGTTCATTAATATTGTAACAAAAATGTTACGATGTTGTAGAAGAAAATGCCCCTGATGAACAAAGAAATTTTTAGCTTAAATTTTAAAGAAGCTTACCTTAGTTAATTAATTGCTTATTAAACAAGATATTGGTTTATATTTTTATTAAACAAACACACGAATTGTCAGTCGAAAAAACAAGTAAATGAATTGACCGTTGTGACCCGATAACTTTGATCGGCACGACCCCAACTAATTTTTAAGAAAATAAACTGAATTTAAAAAAAAAGGATTGAAAATTATACTTTTATAAAAATTAAAATGGATTAAGAAATGTCTGTAAATTTTATAGGGTAAGTATGGGTATTACCGCGGTTTGATGTGTCCATCTAACTTTAATAGCATAATTTGAAGATCCACGATAAGATATCGACAATTTTTTTTTTAAATCGATAATTAACTTATCTAAAGTCTTAAGAAAAATTAAGCGTATGATTTAATGTCGATTTCTTAAAATAAATAGCATTTTAAAAAAAATTCCAAGTGCTACTATTACCGCGGACCTTAAAGAGACTTGTGACAATCCACATCGTGGATGTTACAATTACCGAGTGTAGACGTGTAGACATTTAAAAAATGTGTAAAGTCACATTAGGAGGGGGGTTATAAAAATGTGACAACCTGTGACAAGGACGGGGGGAGGGGTTCAAAAGTCCTAAAATTCGTGTGACGTAATTTATGGATGGCCCCTAATTATAAAAAAAAAAAATCGGTCTGTCAGTTGACCCTGCGGGCCAGCCCCAAAACTTCCCGCTGTTTTCGAGCTCGTTGAGCTCGAAAACACTATTGTGAATACATTTTCGAGCTCTACGAGCTCGCAAATACTTTTGTATGCCATTGTTTTGTAAAAAACCATTTTTTAGCATTTCTTTCTCCCACGATATCTCGCGAACGAATTAACCGATTTTGATGGTTGAGGCGGCAATCGACGCGTTTTGTCAAGTTCTAAAGCTGATAAAATTTTGGATTCGATTTATCGAGTCGTTTTTGAGATATTTCAGGAAAAATAAAAAAAATTTTTTTTTTTAATTCTTTCGACAACGGTTTCTCTTGAACGAATGAACCGATTTTGATGGTTGAGGTGGCATTCGACGCGGCTTATAAAGCTCTAGAGCCCAGTCTATTTTGAAATGAATCCATCGAGCACATTAAAAGTTATCCAAAAAAAACATTTTTGAAAAAACTTTATTTTTGGAATATCTCTGAACGAGCCCTACCGATCAAGCTCAATTTTCTCTCGGCTTCAAGATATTGACAATCCGCGTCGAATGGCACCTTAAAGTTCAAAATCGGTTCATCCGTTCAAAAGATACAGGTATTTACATACGTACGTACGTACGTACATACATACATACATACACTCGGACATCATCTTGAAATTAGTCAGAATAGCTTCCTAGGACCTCAAAACGTCGACATCTGATGGAAATTCGATTTTCGTAAATCGGACCGAAACCAATAACTTCCCGAATTTTTGAAAATTTACAATTTTCTTAGCGGGAAGTTAAAAATTTTCATCTGTTTTTGATCTAGATTAGAACAAGACTCGAAGCAGGTTTTCATAAGTATATATTCTGCAGATTCTGTCAAATCTTACTTAAAATTTTTCCTAAAGATCAATAAAAATTTGTCGACAGCCTGCAGCGAAGAAGGAGACAAAATATTGAACGGTTCGAAGAGGTACATCATGGTGTTATAAAAAAACAAATTTGTATTTTATCAGTCGTATTATTTTTAAGCATTACAATGATCCCATGTCGGGGGTGAGCATATATTACAATTGCAACACCTCAACCCTACAAGAAAATGTTCATCGGTAGGTCTGCAGGGTCTAACGTTATTCAGATTTTCTTCGAGTTAACTAGTATGCAAATATTATTACCAATAGCAACAAAATTATCTTTGCATTGACACGTATAGTCAATACAAGCAGAGTTCTCAGCTATGCATTGATCATCTCTCCAACAAGTACCGTCTAAAATTGGCAAACAGGTTGATGGTCCGACTGCTATATTATTTAATGCACAAACACATTTTCCTTCAAGTGAACAGGCAGAATGCCATGAATCACTGCACTCCGAAACATGAGTACAAGAACTAATCAAATGTGCTGTAATGGCCAGTAAATAAATAAACAACTTTGATTACTCAATTCTCTAATAAATTTAATAATTTTTTAAACTAACATTGATAAAATTGTACATACTTTCAACACATTTGTTAATGGATACTGCCGTGTGATTACTTTTGCATTGACATTGATTATCAGTACAGTGAAAAGAACCAAAATAACAGTCTCGATCACTTGAACAAAATCCATGTAAAGCCGGTGCACAAAAAAATTTATCCAACGCAAAGTAATGCATTTCACAAGCACATACATTATCTGATGAACATCTTGAATTTTTTATATGTTTACAATCTAAGTCTGTTGCACATGGTTTTCCCAATATATCTGATTGAAATATAAATTATGATTTAAAATGTAATATACTACACTGAAAATAAATATGTAGTATCATTTACTACAAGATTGCAGTAAACGTTTTTGTGATTAAAAAAATCATATGAATGATAACAGTTACTAAATATGCGTCAAATTTTACTAAGTTAGTAAGTTGAATTTACTCCTATCTTGCGGTTAATTCTTCTGCACACTGCGGTAACAAATACTCCAGGCGAGAGTTGAGAGTACTACAGAAGGAACATTTCCCGCTATTTAGCCATTTTTGGGTTAATCTGTTGTGTATACTCGTTTATCACAGCGTTTCATAAATAAATAATCTGACAATTTACTAAAAGTTACATAATTGATTTTTTAAAAAATGAAGATTTTGATAGCTTTTTTGCCTTTAAAAGTTGTAAAAAAAAATGGCTTTCACGTTTTTGGATGAAATTTCAATTGGGATATTTTATCTATCGAGTATTTAGTCCGGGGATATTTTGTCTATTGGATAAAATGTCTTCAGATATTTTGTCGTGGATATTTTGTCTTCGGATAATAAGTGACGGTAACGTAAATCTAACCACAAGTTGGAGTTGTCTCATGTCATACTACAGCCTGTGGTGAATGTAACTCCAGTTGTTGTTGCCATTACTACAATTTATTTTCCGTGTACAAATAATTTAATGCTAGATAGCAAAAAACGAAAAACAGAAGTTAACTTAGATTCAATTTTCTCGTGCGATGTTAATTACTCCGATGAACTTTACAGTTTGTATTAATGATTAATCTAATACATATACAGTAGCGCTCAAAAATATTTTGACACACATATTTATTTCATTTTTTAAGAACGAGCAATAAACACAAAAATCTATAAGTTACAATTGTTAGTTGATACTTCTATGTAATATGAATGTATTCTGTACACGGAGAGAAATGTATGGTAACAATTACAATATATTATGGGAATGGTTCTCATCATGCATGTTAACTGGTTTTTTTGAAATGTTGATTATAGGAACGACATATATGGGTGCTATTTTCAATATCAAAAAAATATATTTAACAATATAATATTTAATATATAAAAAAATATATTCTATTATATATCATTCCAATATATGTAAATTTATAATGAATTTTATAAGTTAAAAATTATATTTTATAATTATATTACATATTATGAAAACATGTATATATTTTTTTATAATTTAAATTATAAATCAAAGTATAACTTTGAATTTATATAAATATTATATTTTAGGGCAGATCCATTAATTCTCGACGAAAGTGTGCGCACTCAGGTCAACGATTTTGATGCCGATTTTTTTCTTAAAAGTACACCTTAAAAAAAGACGATCCTGAAAATTTGGACCCGATATAATCAAATCTGGCCGCTGGAGAATTTTTTGAATTAAAAAAAAAGTCGATTTTTCACTGATTTTCGAATATTTGTATCTCAGCTTCTATATAACTTAAAGACTCCTGCCCAACGGCATTTTTCTCAGTAGACTCTCTTCTTTTAAGAAAAAAATAAGTATTTGGTCTAAACTCAAATAGGGCTTAGCTGACAGCCTCTAACTAACGAACTGTTTTGGTTAAATTTTACCTATTTGTAAAACACTAGTATACGTACAGTGTTCGAAGTTGAGGATCGACCAGCAGCTAATGTCTTCTATTGGGGTATACTTTAGTAGAATCTATGCAATTTTTACTTCATTGCTTCTATTAAATAAAGTTATAGCCATCTGAAACCAATCAAATTTTAAAAAATTGCAGTTTTCAGATGGCTAGAACTTTTTTCTCGGAACTTCGATTTCCTTCAAACTTTCAGGAAAGTTGCTTTATTATGTTCCTAAAAAGCCCTGAAAATCGGGGCTAGGGAATCGAGCTTGTATTCAAGTTATGAATTTTTTAATATTGCCAAAATTGCGTTGTTGAATATAATATTTGCTGATAATTTCTTACATATCTATCGAATTATTCATATCTTATAGACAAGTGAATTATTAATATTCTCTGTACATAGATATAGCTGCTGTCAGTAACCATTTGAGTAACGTCTCAAGTAAACATTTTACCCTCAAAAGCGCTATCGTTCTTATATTGTTTGAATTTGTTTCAAAAGTCGCGCTCGGGCTACTCTGTTACTCAATTTATCCGCTTCGTGGCGTGACTGACCAATATAACACTTATCCATTGTTTCAAGTTTTGATAGTTTAAACACTCCAAATTAAACACATAAAAATTTCTAAATACTGTAGACCTTCATACCTAGAGAACTTCAACGTAGATTGCAATGCTTTCATGAGCGTATGATAACATTGGTACCTCAGTCACGCCACGAAGCGGATAAATTGAGTAAAGTATATGTTATTTTCATGCGGGAGCGCCCATAGCCTCAAACTCGTGACGTCACTTCAAGCCGTCAGAATCCCTACCGTTCCGCATCCGTATCGAAAATAACTAATTTGAGCACTACTGTATATATTTATATAGTTATAAATAAGAATACTCACTAGGTTCACATTCATAATTAGAACGAGTCAAGTGATAGGATTGACATTGACATCTATTTGAGACACAAATCGAATTTTTCACATAGCAATCATTATTACTCGAACAATAACCATTTAAAAGAGGTGCACACTTTGTGCTACTCAGTGCAATATAATTATCTTCACAAATACATGTTTGATTGCTAGAACATTTCTGTCCAATATTAACGCAGTGCGAATCTTCGAGGCAAATATCGTCGAATACCCCTGTGAAAAAAAAGATAATATCCATAATCATCGTAACTAATTACTACTTAAACATACAGAGGCGTAAACAAAGTCGATCAATTTTAAATAACTTTGTCAAAAAATTATATACTTACTCGGTATACACTCGGCATTTAAATGCTTAACGAAATTGGGTTCGCATTGACATTCGTTATTAATACAAATGGAATTTTTTCTCATACATGGTTTACTCTTAGTACAAAATTGATTCAGAGGTTGTAAACATTTTGTGCCATTTATTGCAATAGAATCTGAGCGACATAAACATTTTGCGTATATCGAGCAATACGAGTTCTCGATGTCTTCACAATCTTTATAAGTCATACATAGTCTCTCCAGTAAGACTTAGAATAAAAAATTTATATTTATATATATATGTAAATGTATATAGGGGAGAAAGGGGAGGGGCAGGACATAGAAGAAAGTACTTACTTTTCGGGGACCACATACGTTACATCTTTTTTCATTTAATGATATTCAAAGGAAAAATGAATATTACAATGATTTCATAATATTTTTTTACAAAAATAAAATTTTTTGAAAACAGTAAGCACAATCTTAGCGGAAAGTTAAACAAAAGTTTAAAGTGATGATCAATTATATTTGAGTAGTTCTCAAAAAATTTGCGAAAAATCGTGTCCATACTCAGTTTTGTATATTATTAACGTTGTATTGTAAAACTTTCTATTTTTTCACGAAAACTATACTACTGAAGCTGCTCGTGCCATACTTCACTTAGGTGTTTTAATCTTACAATAACAAGTGGCAGGTAACTGAATACTCCAAATATCATTCCCTCATCGTGTCCCAAACTCAATATTTAAATAATATTATATCATTAATTTAGTGTGCTCTATAAATTTGACTAGTTTTGGTAATTACTTATATTAAAAATAGTGCATTTAACAGTACATACACTTTTCATTAGGTACCCATAAGAAATGATTGGAAAATTTAATTTTTATTTGGGTCCCAAAAAAAAAATCATTCCCTCACTTTTTTACTAAAACTTGGATTGTACTTTTTAATCGGATCGTAGGTTGCTGCGCTTATAAATTTTTTGCAATTGGCAGCATTGTCAATGAAGCCATACTATCATTGTTGCAAGGCGCGAAGAGATGTGTTGTTGTCAACTAGTTTTTTATTAATTATTTAAATGTGACATTTTTATGTCTCATTCCCTAACACCATCTGAATATAAGGTAATTATTTCATTTGTAATAATCATTATGCCGTTTCACATGTTTCGAGGGGTAGAAATCTTGCCTCGAATTGTAATTCTATTTGAGGTTAATGTTTGACTAGTTTTTGTAGGTTATGTTTGATTTTATCATTCCCTCACTATCCTTCCCTCACTTGATTCTACACGGGAGGAAAATTATGGAAAGTTTTGCTATGCATTATGGGAATGGTTCCCATAATGGTATGGGAATAGTACCTATACTACTATAGGGATGGTTCCCATATATTATGGGAACCATCCCCATAATAGTATGAGAATAGTTCCCATACCATTATGGGAATGGTTCCCATAATGATATGGAAATGGTTCCCATACCATTCCCATATCATTATGGGAACCATTCCCATAATAGTATGGGAATGGTTCCTATAATAGTATGGGAACTATTCCCATAATATTATGGGAATGATTCCCATAATGGTATACGAACCATTCCAATTGCATTATGGGAATTATTCCCATAATATTATGGGAATAGTTCCCATACTATTATAGGAACCATTCCCCTAATATTATGGGAATGGTTCCTATACTATTATAGAAAGTATTCCTTTAAATTATAGGAACCATTCCTAAAATTATAGGAACCATTCCTATAGTGTTATGGGTATCATTCCCATAATTATAGGAACTATTCCTATAATTATGGGAAACATTCCTATGATTATAGGAACTGCTCCCATAATTTATGTTCGTAATTCCTATGATGGTATAGGAAAAAATTTCACAGAATTATGGGAACCACTGCCATAATTTTCTTTCCGTGTATTAATGATCACCCCTTTACTTTCATTTAAATCAAAAAAGGTGGGGACCACATAGTCAGCTGAGGTAAGTTACTTGTGTACTATATATTAAATACAAAAATTGTCAATTATTACAAAGTATATTCTTATTATTGTAAGAAGTCATTTTTCGCAAATTCGTGAGAACTACTCATTTACGAAAGTGTTTTTTCCACTGCAAAAGTGATTTTGGAATGTTTAAAAACCAATATTTATTTACAAAATATTCGGGATAACCCATTTGCACCCCCCCTCACCTCACCTATATATATAAATATATATATATATATTATTAAAAAATTTTTTTTGTATAATAATTGTTGTACGTACGTGGTGTACACACGTCATTAGAATGAGCAACATAATTGTGTATACATTTGCATTCATTGGAAGAACAATGGGAATTTTTAACGACACAATTCTCATGATGAATACATCTACCACCTATGAGTGGCAAGCAAGTTGATGAACCGGATTCAATGTAATCTGATTTGCAAACACACACATTATCATCTGAACACGTTGAAAATCTAGTTTCTTGACAATCTTTCTCTGTTTTACAAGGCATTCCCAAAAATTCTATAATAAAAAACGAACGTTCCACATGAAAAAGAATTCAGTCTTCGAGTTGACCGATAAATAAATCAATTTATATACCTGGCACACAATTAGTTCCTCGATAAACATAATCTGGTTCACATTGACATATATTATTTGTACAAATAGAGTTTTCTGGTGCACATATTTCATTATCCCGGCATGTTACGTTCATTGCTGGTGCACAAGTCTTGTCATTTATCGCGACATGATCATTTTTACAAGTACATTTCATATTTTTAGAACAAAATGAATGTACGATGAAGTCGTGACAATCCAAATATCCACTACAAGCCATGCCTACGTGTGCTTTATTATAAAAAACAAAAGAATAATGTTCAATGTAAATATAAAGGTCCAATATTTTCTCATGATTTATAAAAAAGAAGAAAAAAACATGAAAATGTTCATTTTAATTTCTGTTCATCTTCTGAATATAAGATCTGATCAAATTTTCTTATATTTGGATGTAATCATAGCTAGTAATTTCTCGACAGATCAAAATCACAATCGAATCTTTTCATGTGTTCAAAGCTAAACATTTATGACTAAGTTTTGATAGATTTAAATATATATAAAAAAATCTGAACGATTGTGAGGAAATAAATTTGTCAATTTAACTAAATGAGGTCTATCCAGATTGATCAGATTCGACATGATGATCTGATAAGATCTGGTCAGATCTAGTCAGATATAATGTTTTTTTCATAAAAATTGAAACTTACGTTCTTTACATTCGGTATTCGCAATAGTTTTGAACATTACTTTGCATTTACACACGTTTTTAATACACTCAGAATTTTCCACTTTACAGTCGTCATTTGTCTGGCAGAAATCATTTAAAATTGGTACACATGAAGCTCCATTAATAGGAAGTGTATTCAATGAGCATATACAAGTTTTAGTTGCTGAACATTTGGAAAATTTAACTCTTTCGCAATCAGAATTAGTTTCACAAGATGATCCTAATAGCTCTAGAATGACGGCAATAGACGTTAATTTAAAAAGACAATATTTTTATATTTAATATCCATTTAATTACTTGGTAAGCACTGATCAGTGGATTGCTGTACAGAATTTCCATTGCATTGACATTCATTATTAATACAAGAAGCATTATCAGTTGCACATTTCTCGCCCTTCCAACAAAACGCTCTCAACGCTGGTGCGCAGTATGTTTCATTTACCCGGATATTATTTGTTATACAGACACACAGTTTATCTTTGGAACATTTGGCATGCTTTATGTCACTGCATTCTTCATCATTGGCACAGGAACCATTCAATATAACTGAATTTTGGATAAAAAAATTTGTGTAATCAAAGTCGGGTAGAAAAAAAAATCATGAGAAACCCCGAAGGGTTTTCTCCTAAGGACTTTTCCGCTCGTAGGGCATTCTGGAATACTCGGTTCTTTTACAGAACTCTAAAAATTTATAGGAAAACTCCGGTAATACTTGAACCATTCAGATAACAGATTTGCAGCCATATAATTCAGAAATTTACTAACCCTTGAATGAGGATTAAAAATTACAATTCACTGGAGGAATCTATACTACATTTTTCAACATAATCTATAATGGTTTATCAGAACTTTTCGGGCACACTCATACTCAATCGAACACTGCTGAAATTCAAAAAATATTAGAATACACTTTTAGAACATTCTATAGGGATTTTTGTGAGAACATTTCTGGAACATAGGCCATGAGACGAATCCCGTAGAAATTAAATACTTATTTATGATATATTTTTATTCCACTCATGTGCGCTGCTTACGTTTTATCATGCGTAAAATCTGAACGCTAAAAGGCCGTTTACTGACTGGTAAAAAAGTATTTGTCAAAACGAAATAAAGATGTCTACTATCCCAGCCATTGTGACGTAATAAAAGTAAACGTAACTATCTTTCGGGCTCTAACTGAATATTGGGTAACCATTTAAATATAGTGGAAACCTAAACATGCAAACCTCTCAATAAGACAATTTATAGATAAATTGAGAAAAATATAGATCGCCCGATCTGGGAATCGAACCCAGACCATGTCGGTATCGCACCGAGTGCTCTACCCGTTGAGCTATCCGGCACTATACTATATTCCGTTCAATTTGATCTATAACTTATTGAACCACACCGTCCATCGTACGGTAATACACCAGTTTTATATAGTGGAATCCTAAACATGCAAACCTCGCAATAAGATAATTTATAGATAAATTGAGAAAAATATAGATCGTCCGAACTGGGAATCGAACCCAGACCATGTCGGTATCGCACCGAGTGCTCTACCCGTTGAGCTATCCGGCACTATACTATATTCCGTTCAATTTGATCTATAACTTATTGAGCCACACCGTCCATCGTACGGTAATACACCATTTAAATATAGTGGAATCCTAAACATGCAAACCTCGCAATAAGACAATTCATAGATAAATTGAGAAAAATATAGATCGTCCGAACTGGGAATCGAACCCAGACCAATTCCTTTACCACTTACTCATTACTATTGGGTACCCTTTACTAATTACAACTCCTTGTTGTTACCCATTGAGCAGCCAAGATTGTGATGCCGAATGTTTTTAACGTGGAGTTAATGAGTGTATGTCCCTGAATTATATTAGGTAACGGATCACAGATGACTTTACTAGATGTGTAATAGTTTAAATTTGACTTATGGCTTCATAGATAATTGTTCAGATTGCAGATTTCAGAAATGTTCTAAAAACGGACTATAGGATGCTCTAACAGTGTATTATAATATTTCAACGACTCCAGCATTTTCCACATCATTGTTAATGTTCAAGAGCAGTTCTGATGAAGTACTATAGTGTGTTCTCATGAAATTATCAGACTTCTGTAATAGTACTGATTGTTATTCCGGAATGTCTTATGTGCAGAACTGTCCTTACGAGGAATCCTTCCCGGATTCTTCAGGAATTTTTCGTTTTTACACAGAAAGTTCATTTATTATACATAACAATCTGTTAGATATGGCAGGATCTTTAAATGATTTTTATCAGACTAGATCTGATGAAATCTACAGATCTAGTCAGATATAGTCAAATATCTAAACAGGCTATAAGCTTTATAGAGTTGAAAAAACTTGACATAAAACTAATAGAACGCTATAAAACTTTACCAAGCCCCAGGTATGAAAAATTATACATAATTATGTATAATTATATATAGAAAATAGCCTTATATAATTTTATATAATTACATTCCTTTACAATGTATTACATAAATCGTATAATATTGGTCATATAGTGAAGACTCTCTATACTTTTTATTAATATTTTTTTTTTGTAAGTCCAAGTTCAATTTCAAACAATAATTATTCATGGAAACATTGATAAGAAATATTAATGCGACGATCTATTATAGAATATATTATGTTCCTTTCAAAAAAATTCTACTTATTCGCACAAGATCACGTTCGAAGGTCAACGAAGAGAATAGTAGCAAGGACTTGGAACCGAAAGGGTCCAGGTTCGAGCCTAGCAGTCACCGGTATTTTTTCATCAATATATTCGATCTGTTTAGAATTTGTTTTTTCTTTTTTACAATTTAATTCATTTGTTTAAAAATAATTACTGTCTGAAATTTCATAACAATTTATACGATTTCAGAAAATCTCATAAACTTTTATCAGGCCATGTTCGGTAAAAAATTTTATCAAGGAAATTTCATGACATTGTATAAAATTTCATAGAAAGATTTTTTTACGAGAGGATTCCAATATCTTAAATTCTTAATCCACTTTTTCTTACCTTTTTCTCCACAGACGAAATCGTTTCTCGATTTTTTCAGTTTACAAGTATAATTATCATCACAGCATGCTCGTAGATTACGAGGATCACACTAAATAAAAAAAAAAAAATCAACAATAGATTAAATATTATTTAGTTAATCATAAATATTTACGAATAGATAAATACTATTTCATTGTTTTTCGCACACAGATTTGTTTTCTTTTGATGATTTGCTTCTACTTGATATACACATACTGTCAATGCAACTAAAATTCCATGCAATGTGGAAAATAAATTTAATATCAACATCGTTAAATAATTCTATTGACTAGAATCTAAACAACGAAAGTAATGAAGAATCGGATAGTCGATTGTATTTATGCTAGAAATTTTCAAATCAAAATCATGGACTTCCGGCACAAGACTGATGTTTTTTTCTCTTAATAGATTTCTGTTAATCTTTTAATTCGTTTTATATCACATAAGCTAATGGCTTTTTAAATTAAAACATTGTCCGATATTTAATATAAATTCAAAACAAATATTATCTTGTTGAGTAACCTTGGACTAAACTAATTGATAATAAGTATAATTTATCTATATCGTAGTGTTTCGAAATAATAGACAGAAACTCAATACGACTTAGTTTTTTCTGTTTTACAAAATAAAATAATTATAAGTAATGTGTGTTCGCTTATGAATAAAAAAAATTTAGATCACTGTAAGCTAAAATGTCCCTAGTAAGAAGGGACCATTGGACAATAGTTAGACCAGGCTTTGGCCAGTCGTCATGCCAGAGTTCCGAGCTTTGGCGCAAGCCTTGGTCAAGCCTTGGCTGAACCATCGGGTGAGCATTGGTCTGAGCCTTGGATGATGTTCATGTTTCGAGCCTTGGGAAACAAAATATCAAGCCTTGGCCAAACTTCGGAGAGCGAAAAATCTGAGGCTCACCCATGCCTGATCTACAATGTTGTTATTTAAAAAAACAAATATGATTAAAAAAAAGTTTTTTGACACTATTATCGACATTATATTTGAGTGTAATTAGCTTATTACTGAATTAACGGGATGTAACAAATAAAATTTTTCCGGTGATACTGAGACTCGAACCGAGATCCTTCTGATTATTAGGCCGGGACGCTATCCACTGTGCTAAATCTGATGTTCAGATAATTATGATTTTTATACTTGTTAACTATTTAAATGCAACTTTATTCAGAAATATTATATCGTAAAGATGAGGTAGAGTATAGTTTTATTCAATGAACTTAAAATTGTCTGATGTGTAATGACACACATTCATTAATTCGGAATTTTATGGTTTGATGCAAATAAATAAATTAAGAATAAGCTTAAGTATCCTTGCAGGAAAAAAAAATAATGACAACGGGGCCGGTCTTGGCACAATACTGGGCTACCCAGCCTCGGCCTCCAAAGATTGGTCTGAGATCTGACCAGCGTTTAAGTGACGAGCCTTGGTTCGCCAGTCTTGTGCCAAGATTAAGTTACTACTTAAGTAACAAGCCTTGGTTCGCCAGTCTTGTGCCAAGCTTCAGCCACTATTCAAGTAATAAGCCTTAGCTTGTCAGTCTTGGGCCAATATTCATGCAATACTCAAGTAACAAGCCCTGGTTTACCAGTCTAAATAACAAATGGTACCTAAAAACCTCTGGCTTTTATGCATAGCGTAACAGCCTAGTAAATAAGACACGCCTAGCAGCCATGAACGACCAGGTTCGAGACCCAGCAAATGCAAAAAACATTAGTTTTATCGATCTACCCGATTTCTTTACGTACAAATTTATTTTCATATATTACCATCACGCACATGTTTACTAATATAGTATTGTTTTTAACTTCTTGCTAAGAAAATTGAAAATTTTCGAAAATTCGGGAAGTTATTGGTTACGGTCCGATTTTCGAAAATCGAATTTCTATCAGATCTTGACATTTTTAGGTTCTAGGATGTTATTCTGACTAATTTCAAGATGATCAGTTTAAGAACTCGATAGAACGCGTCGATTGCCACCTCAACCGTCTCAATCGGTCAATTCGATTGCAAAATATCGTTGGCGAAAAAATGATAAAAAACGTTTTTATTCGGAAACAACGGCATACAAAAGTATTGTCGAGCTCGATGAGTTCGAAAATGTATACACAACAATGTTTTTAAGCTCAAGGAGCTCAAAAATAATAGGATGTTTTAGGGCTGGCCCGCAGGGTCAACCGATAGACCGATTTTTTTTTTTAATAAATGTAGGTGCTTATTTAGCATCCGCTCCCGGATGAAGTGAAAGTAGACGAAGCTTTCCGAATGATTAAGTTCGTGACTGAACAGACATTTTATTTCTTGGTTCAAGATTTCCTTTTTTCCTGTGTTATTGATATTACACGTGTACTAGGTGGACCGTCATGCACTGTAAAATTTAAATTAAGGGCTGTAAAATGAGCGAGTGCTCTGTGGGATTCTGGTGTAGGTGTGGTTAATTCAATAACTAACAATGAACACAAAAATTACAGATAATAATTCAGATCTTTATTTAACAATATGTACACTGAATAACTGTGAGAAAAATACTTAATAGCGAATGCAACTACAAGATACGCGTTAGCGAATGCGACTGTAAAAGGATGCGCGTATAAATTCGACACGTAGTCGATAGCGGTTAATGACGCGATAATTAATTTATAATCAATAACACGCGAGCAACAATTCAATATATACTCAATAATTAGTAGCCTTGATATACTAGCTAATTATTGAGAATATTTAAGCGGAGATTTAGCGGAGCGGTTCAGAATTATATCACACTAGAGATATATCGAGCGAAGCGGTTAGATGGATAGCTGTATTCGTACTGATCGAACTACGAAATCGATCTTGGCTTGCTGGTGTTGAGCCGGCGTTTCCACTCGGTGCTGACGTGGCAGCATTGCTGCATAAGACGAATTTTCCCATTGGCTTAACTGCGTGCCAACCGGAAGTAGTTAACAGCCAATTTCCAATTGGCTGCCGAGCACGCTGATATGAGACGAATTATTCCATTGGCCGGCTGGTAGCGGGTTCTCATGCCATTTTGAAACGGTCATGAGCAAGAAATTGCAGGTGTCGGGCCCAAATAGCGAGTGACCCGGCACTATTCTGACATTTAAGTCAGTAGCGAGTTCGGCTGCTTCCGTACGTAGCGAAAGTACACGAAGCTTTTCAAAATGATTAAGCTCGTGACTGAACATTCTCCCCAGCGCTGGCGATGGTATCGACAGGATTGTCCTCTGGAGAGTGAACTGGTAGCACACACAAATTAGCGATTAGTAGCGTAAGACACTCTTGCACCAATCTCAGCGTTTTCCCAAGCCCGTACTGTTGCTTTAAGCATATCGTGCAGCTGTTGATAGGTAGGCGATTCATTGCAGAGTCCCAGCGAGGACATCCACTCCACTCGGAGATCTTCAGGCAAGCAATGTACAGTCAAGCGAATCAGAAAGGGATCTGATTCATTGATTGGGACTCCCAAGGCAGTGATAGCGTCTAGCGATTTTTTGTTAGCTGCAACAGAGTGTTCAATTCAGCAGCGGAGTGACCAGTTAGCGGTTGCCTGTATAGCAAACCATCGATGTGCATGTCGAGCAATCGACGTGGATTTGTGTAGCGAGTATTTAGTAATTCCCATGCAGGTTGGAAAGCGTCATCAGTTACCTGCAGGTTGGCGAGTAGTGCAGCGGCCTCACCTTTTACCTGTGTCTTCAGGTAATGCATTTTTTGTGACCCAGTTAGCGCATCTTCATTTATCACCAGCGAGGTGAACAGGTCCTTAAACGAATCCCATAAGAATAACATGGAAAAAATTTTTTTTACGTCTTCAGATTTTTATAAGTAGCTAACGATGCGTCATAGGAATAATTTGCAGGCATATTTTTGTAGGGAATTGAATTCACTACAAAAAAATATTCTAATCATTTTTTGAGGAATTAAGCTCTTAAAATCGATCAGAAGACTATTTCTTTATAAGCATGACATTAAAATAAAAATACCGAATTGGTCTGGGTTCGATTCCCAGTTCAGGCTATCTATATTTTTCTCAATTTATCTATAAATTGTCTTATTGAGAAGGTTATTTGCATGTTTGCATGTTTAGGTTTCCACTATATTTAAATGGACCACCGTAAAGACATACATATAATTATATAGGAGTATAAACTCATATATATGATATGAATCAGTTTGATCAGTTCACAATATTTTGTAAAATTTTATAAGATCCCAGGGCAATGTTTCTATAATATTTTGATAGATTTTATAGCAAAATCAGATAAGTCTGTACACTGTAAAAAATCACCGGGGTAAGTCCAAGTGGTGTAGGTGTTAAAATTATTGGTGTTAAATTTACCCCCGAAAGCGGTGTGAAAATAACGCCGCCACCGGTGTAAATATTCTGTACCGGTGTTAAAATAACGCAGCCGCCGGTGTAGATATTCTAGACCGGTGTCAAAATATTTTACTTTGTGAATATTTTTACTTACTCGATCACTATACTTGTTAATAAATGATATTTTTTATTAATTTCCATAAAGAACTGACATTTTTTGTGTTTTACAATCTTTAAAGTTAATACTCCAAGCGGACGCTATTTACCCCGCTTTTACACCGGTATCACTCCACTTTTACACCGGTTTAACTTCGCTTTTACACCGGTTATCCCGCTTCAACACCGGTGTATTACTCCTCCTACACCGGTGTGATTTCATTTTTACACCAGACGGAGTTAAAACGAGTCCATTTTTAACACCGCTCTTTTTACAGTGTATGCATACAGTTGTTGTATGACAATTTTTATAATGTTATAAACTTTATAAAATTTACCAAAATTGTGTAAAATTTCATCAAATTTTACAAAATGCTACCGCACACTAGATGCAATAATGACATCAAATTTTCTAAAGTTGTATGAAATGTTATAAAATTTTATTCTTTTTCCCGGGAAAGTAGTTGTTTCGAAGTAGTCACGTTCAAAAGTATAGCATACCAAATTGAAAAAACAGTATAACTGAAGCGGTAAGTTAATCGCCGCTCATTGGAAACTTTTGTAAAAGTACAGTTACATTGCTCTTACATACACCCAAGTAGTGTCAATACGTTTATATACACATACATCCATAATATTTAAGAAGTGATCGTGGTAATTAATTAATTAATCAATTTATTTTACTAATAACAGAATAATTCGAATTATTAATGATCGATAATTTTATTTATTGGTTATATTATATTATATTGGTTATATTATTGTATATTTTTATATTATGTGCCTATTTGTATTTTCGCGAGCTTATCTAACTATGTATAAAATAAGTGCTGTTGCCACATCACACTACTGTTTGGTACATCTTTAAAATTTTTAATAAGTTTCAAGCTTTGATAAATTATAATTCAAAAACGACGTGGTCAATAAATATCATTTTTTTGTGTGGTTTGTAATTTTTAGTATTGATAACATATCAAATTTTTAGAAAGATCCAACATTGCGTTTTGATTTTATTAAAAAAAATCGCCCGTAAATCTGTATTCTTCATAAGAGCCCGTGTTGAAATTTCAATATTTATTTGGAAATAGTTTTTCATAAAATTAGGGTGGTAAATGTTACTCGGATTAGTCTCATGTAATTTGTAGTCAATCAAAGAGCAATCACGTGAAGTTTTATAAAAATCCTACATTAAATTAACCCACGCAACAACTACCTTAACGATGTTTAACATCGTTTTTTTTTCTTTAATTAAAAACAAAACCAGGGAAAAAACAAATGATATTTTTACGGTAATATTTGGATATTAGAGACGTGCACATTTAGAAATATTTAAACACTCATAGTTTTTATTTTATCAACAATTAATTTTTCAAGTTATAAAGAATTCTCAACCCTTACAGAATCATCTGAAATTTTTAATGATTTTTTTAAATATATATAAAATTTCAGCTACTTTTGAAAGGCTTAGACTATTAATTCATCTAGTAGAGAATTCTTCAGCTGGTTTTTAGGTACAACCTTAATTCAGATTTTATTTTTATTAATTGATATGCATAGATTATTAGCAACGGCAATGAAGTTTGGTTTGCATTGACAGTGGAAGTCAATGCAAACAGAGTTCTCAACCGTGCATTGATCATCTTTCCAACAGTATCCGTTTATAATTGGCAGGCATGTTGATGGTCCAACTGATATATTATTCAACGCACAACCACATTTTCCTTCGGGTAAACAAGTTGAATGCCATGAATCGCTGCATTCCGAAACATCAGTACAAGAATTAAGGAATTGAGCTGTAGCGACAAATTAATGAATAAATAAATTTAATGACCCCATTTCCTAATAATCTTTATAATCTTTCCAATTATCATTGATGAAATTGTACTTACTTTCAACACAGTGATCAACAGATACTGCCGTATAATTACTTTTACATTGACATTGATTATCAATACAACCAAATAAATCAGGGTAGCAGTCGTTATGATTTAAACAAAATCCACTTAAAGTTGATAGACAATGGAATTTACCGACCGCAAAATAATTCATATCACAAACACATACATTTTCTGCTGAACATCTTGAATTTTGAATCTTTTGACAATCCATGTCCATTAAACACATTTGTCCCAGCAAAGCTAAATCAAGTATTAAATGAGTAATATAATGTGAAATACCATCAATATTTCATTGGTACATTATAGAAAATCAAAAGGTAATCTAAAGTCACAAGTCAACGTCCAGACATAGAATTCAAAAAATAAATTAATTTAAAAAATTTTTTTGTTTTTGGGTATTTTTTGATGTGCATCAATTATTCTGATAGCTTTAATAATTTCTATTCGAAATTAATGTTACTTAATATGCATGATTCCTTTTAGAAAGTAACTCTATACTTACTGCTTTCACATGTATAATTAGAATTTGGCACGTGATTGAGATCACATAGGCATTTATTTTCAACGCAAATTGAATTTTCGACATAGCAATCCTTATTTCTTGAACAGTAACCATACAAAACTGGTGCGCATTTTGTGCTTGTCAATGCAATGTGATTATCTTTACAAACACATCTTCGATTATAACACTCTTGTCCTGTGCTCAGGCAATCAGCATTTATATTACACCGTTGAGTAAACTTTGCTATAAGCAAAATAAATAGTCTACTAAAATAATCATTTCTAATAACTTAAAATATTTTATCATTGTAATATAATACTTACTTGGTATACATTTAGCATTTAAATGCTTAATGAAATTCAAATCGCATTGACATTCATTATTAATACAAACTGAATTCTCTGTAGTACACGGTTTACTCAATGTACAAAGTTGACCTAAAGGCTGCACACATTTTGTGCCGTTTATTGCAATATAATTTGCGCTACAATAACAAGTTTTGTGCTTCGAACAGAACGAGTTTGGAATGTGTTCACAGTCCTCATATGTCTGGCATAGAGTGTTTAGTTCAACTTGAAATTAAGAAAGAATATATATATATATATATTTGGGGCATTCCATGCCAAATCACCGAGGTTTCGGCCCGACCCCCTTCAATTTCACTGAAAATTTTTGATCATTTTCTACCCTACCAAAGACATTTTCATGAATTTTTTCAGATTTTTTTACCCAACCCAAAAAAAGTTACGAATTTTTGAAAAAAAACGCTCTTTTTTTTTCAAATTGCTGTAATTTTGACACAAATTGACCTTTTGGCACTTTTTTTTTTTTGAAAAATTTTGTTTTTAATTGCAGTTTTCAGAAAAAAATACAAAAAATTTTTCGAAAGTCACGATATATAAAATATTTCAGTTTTTTCAATAAAACCGTAATTTTTTCGAAGTTGGAAACCTTCGATTCTCAATTTTTTTGTCTCAAAAAAATCTTCAACCAAGACAGTATTTAACCCCGCCATTCCCATTTTGTGCCGACTTTCCTTTACATTTTTTTTTTTCATTTGAAATTAAAAAAATTTCTACATTCGGCTTATTTTTTATGACTTTGCGCTGAAGTTTCTTTAGATTGTTTTTAAAAGCTCAGAAGTTGAATAAAATTGGACAATAACAACCGTAAAGTGTATAGGGTCAAGAATTGATTTTTTCGGAAGAAGATTCCCAATTTTTGAATATAGTGAAACCTAAACCTACAATTAACCTTCTCACTAAGACAATTTATAGATAAACTCAGAAAAATATCGATAGCCCGAACTGAGAATCGAACCTAGACCATGTCGGTATCGCGCCGAGTGCTCTACCAGTTGAGATATCCGGTACTATACTATATTCCGTTCAATTTGATCTAAAATTGTCTATAAGGCTATCAATATTTTTCTGAGTTTATCTATAAATTGTCTTAGTGAGAAGATTAATTGTAGGTTTAGGTTTCACTATATTTAAAAATTGGGAATCTTCTTCCGAAAAAATCAATTCTTGACCCTAATACACTTTACGGTTGTTATTGTCCCATTTTATTCAACTTCTGAGCTTTTAGAAACAATCCAAAGAAACTTCAGCGCAAAGTCATAAAAAATAAGCCGAATTTAGAAATTTTATCAATTTCAATCGAAAAAAAAATGTAAAGGAAAGTCGGCACAAAATGGGAATGGCGGGGTTACATACTGTCTTGATTGAAGATTTTTTTGAGACAAAAAAATTGAGAATCGAAGGTTTCCAACTTCGAAAAAATTACGGTTTTATTGAAAAAACTGAAATATTTTATATATCGTGACTTCTGAAAAATTTTTTGTATTTTTTTCTGAAAACTGCAATTAAAAACAAAATAAAAAAAAAAAAAAAAGTGCCGAAAAGTCAATTTGTGTCAAAGATACAGCAATTTGAGAAAAAAAAGAGCGTTTTTTTTCAAAAATTCGTAACTTTTTTTGGGTTGGGTAAAAAAATCTGAAAAAATTCAGGAAAATATCTTTGGTAGGGTAGAAAATGATCAAAAATTTTCAGCGAAACCTCGGTGATTTGGCATGGAATGCCCCATTTATAAACGCGCTTCGGCAATTTATTTTTATCTATTATTAGCGTTCTTACCCGGTGTACAGAGATCATTTGATAGAGCGAAATAGTTTTCTATGCACCGGCATTCGTTAAGAAAACAATAAGAGTTTTCAACAACACAATCATCATTTTTTGAACAGTTACTCCCTATAAGTGGTGAGCAAGTTAATAAATCCGGTCCCTCGTAATTCAATTTACAAACACAAATATCATCATCTGAACACGTTGAAAATTCAATTTCCTGACAATCTCTTTCAGTTTGACATGGCATTCCCAAAAATTCTACAGTAAATGACGAAAATACGGTTTGAAAAATAACTTAAACTTTGAGTTTATCAATAATTAAATGAGATCATATACTTGGCACACATTTGGATTCTCGATAAACATAATCAGGTTTGCATTGACATTTATAGTCTATGCAAATAGAGTTTTCGTATGCACATAATTCTTTATTCCAGCATGCTACGTTGAATCCTGGCGCACATTTATCATTGCTTATTGCATAGTAATCACGTAAACATTCACATTTACCATTTTTAGAACAGTTCGAGTGAGGTAAGAACTGATCACAGTCTGGGAATAATCTACAATTCATCCCTAAGTGTGCTGAGTTACAGAAAATAAATAGTAAAAATTGTATGAATTAAATCATTAATCGGGGTCAATTAGTTCCCCGCTGATTACGAAAAACGATTTAATCCATGCTAAGTGTACATCTAGATATTAGTCGATTTTAATTGTTGTAAATCATTTCAAATTGTTTTTTAACATTTCTAATACTTTTCCTTAATCAGGGCTAACATGATTACATAAAATTGACGATTCGATCATTTTATTAGCTTAGTGGCAATTAGTATTATACTTCCATGTAAAAACAAAAAAGTATTATTCAAAATAAATCTGAAGGACCAATATTATCTCATGATTTATAAAAAAGAAGAAAAAAACATGCAAATGTTCATTTTAATTTCTGTTTATCTTCTGAATATAAGATCTGATCAAATTTTCTTATATTTGGATGCACGGAAAGAAAATTATGGGAAGTTTTGCTATGCATTATGGGAATGGTTCCCATATATTATGGAAACCATCCCCATAATAGTATGAGAATAGTTCCCATACCATTATGGGAACCATTCCCATATCATTATGGGAACCATTCCCATAATGGTATGGGAATCATTCCCATACTATTATGGGAATGGTTCCCATATTGGTATAGGAACTATTCCTATAATATAATGGGAACTATTCCCATAATGTTATGGGAACCGTCCCTATAATATCATAAAATTTTTTTTTTTGCACAATAGTGTAGAAATTTCCCACAATTTGAATTTTCTTGAATGTTTTGTGCTGACAAAAAATTCTTGTCAAAAATTATAATGTTTTTTTGGCAAATACGTTTTTTTTTTTCAATGTTTGAATTTTTGTTTTTATGTTTAATAATATTTCTGTGTATTGTAGAAGTGATTACCATACTTCTTTAAATTAATTTTTTCATGATAATATGGGAACCATTCCCATAATATTATAGGAATGGTTCCTATAATAGTATAGGAACTATTCCCATAATATTATGGGAATAGTTCCCATACTATTATAGGGACCATTCCCATAATATTATGGGAATGGTTCCTATAAATTATAGGAAACATTCCCATAAATTATAGGAATGATTCCCATAATATTATAGAAAGTATTCCTATAAATTATAGGAACTATTCCTATAATTATGGGAAACATTCCTATAATTATAGGAACCGCTCCCATAATTTATGGTCGCAATTCCTATGATGGTATAGGAAAAAATTTCACAAAATTATGGGAACCGCTGCCATAATTTTCTTTCCGTGTGTAATCATAGCTAGTAATTTCTCGACAGGTCAAAATCTCAATCAAATCTATTCATGTGTTCAAGTCTGAACATTTATGACTACATTTCGATAGATTTAAATATATATGAACACGTCTGACCGATTGTGAGGAAATAAATTTGTCGATACAACTAAATGAGTTCTATCGAGATTGATTAGATTTGTTATTATGATCTGATAAGATCTGGTTAATCTAGTCAGATATAATGTTTTTTTATAAAAATTAAAACTTTACTTAATTGAAACTTACGTTTTTTACATTCAGTATTCGCAATAGTTTTGAACATTGATTTGCATTTACACACGTTTTTAAAACACTGAGAATTTTCCACTTTGCAGTCGTCATTTGTCTGGCAGAATTCATGTAAAATTGGTACACATGATGTTCCATTAACAGCATGTGTATTCAATGAGCATATACAAGTTTTAGTTGCTGAACATTTGGAAAATTTAACTCTTTCGCAATCAGAATTAGTTTCACAAGATGATCCTAATAGCTCTAGAATGACGGCAATAGACATTAATTTAAACCGACAATATTTTTATATTTAATATTCATTTAATTACTTGGTAAGCACTGATCATTGGATTGCTGTACAGAATTTCCATCGCATTGACATTCATTATTAATACAAGAAGCATTATCAGTAGCACATTTCTCGCCCTTCCAACAAAACGCTCTCAACGCTGGTGCGCAGTATGTTTCATTTACCCGGATATTATTTATTATACAGGCACAAAGTTTATCTTTGGAACATTTGGCATGCTTTATGCCGCTGCATTCTTCATTATTGACACAGGAATCATTCAATACAACTGAATTTTTGATAAAACAATTTGTGTAATCAAAGTCGGGTAGAAAAAAAAATCATGAGGAACCCCGAAGGGTTTTCTCCTAAGGACTTTTCCGCTCGTAGGGCATTCCGGAATACTCGGTTCTTTTACAGAACTCTAAAAATTCATAAGAAAACCCCGGTAATACTTGAAATATTCAGATAGCAGATTTTTAGCCATAGGGGAGGGTGGGGCAGAGCGGCCCCCCTGAAATTTTGATCAAAAAAAAAATTTTTTTTTTTTCGACCAATTACTATAAATCCGATATGTTTGCGCATTTTTACCTCTACGCATGACATTTGGGGCAAAATGGACAAGCCCAAAATTTCGAAAAAGTTATTTTTTCATATTTTTATCATCAAATTAAAAAAAAATTAGTATAATTCCACATTTCTAGCCCTACGCATAACACCTGGGGCAAAATGGACCAGCCGAAAGTTCCAAAAAAATTTTTTTTTCATATTTTTCGGCCGTTTCTCCATGTAAGAGGCAAATTTCGTCACTAAAAATTCATAAAAATAAAATTTTTTTTTTTAGTTGATGAATTTTTGAAATAAAGTAAAACTATAGAATTGATTTTTTTTTTTATTAAATAACAATTATTAATTAAGGTAATCGCGAGTGAACGATTTATTACACTTTAAAAAATTTTTTTCGAGTAATATAAAACCAAAAATAGTTGTCAAGAAAAAGAAATACATTCTTAATGATAAAAACAATTTAAAAAAAAAAAAAAAGAAAAAAAAATTATTTATCACTTTTTGGAGGGGGGCAGCTCTGCCCCACAAAAAAAAATTTTTTTTTCAGAATTTCGGCAAAATGTCCATAAATTTGTTCGAAATAGGACAAAAGTAAAGTCTTATGCACAGATTTTTGCACAATTAATTAATACTTTATGCTTGTAAGTGTTGTAAATGATTCTCACGAAAATTCTCTACCATGATATGAATTTCTACGGTATTCGTTTTATAATTGATGTTCTAGAAATGTTCCAAAAACGGACTATAGGATGCTCTTACAATGTATCATAATACACTTATCCAAAAAAATTAAAGGAACAAGAAAATTTTATAAATTTTTTAGTGATATTTGGAAGGCTGTATTTTCGTGAACAATGATCGTATCGAAAAAATAAAAAAAGCAAATTGAAGTTTAAAATCTCTAGTTTAAAGATCTTCAAGTGAAATAATTTTTTGAGCCACGGTTTTTGCGGAATCATAAGAAATAGCTCGAGACAAAATTTTTCTAAATTTTTTGGTTTTGTTTTGTGGGTCTTCGGGGCCGGGAAAATGTTTTTCAAAAAAATGAATTCATGGTTTGCTTAAGAAATTTATTCAGCTACAATTTGCTTTTTTTTTTCTCTGTACGACAATTTGCTGCTGAGATATCAGCCTTCAAATGATAAATAGATCCTTTTGTCTTTGATTTTTTCAGCTACTAATGGTCGCACAGTAATTTAAAGGGCAGTTTGAGAAACTTGAATAAATTCCTTACAAGCTCCATTTTCGATTTAAAAAAAAAATTTTTTTTTTCATCCTTGATATCCATTTGAAAAACCCTTAAACAATGGCTATTTTCTGGTTTTTTAGTCAACTCATCGCTGCTCTGAAAATATTGATGGAAAGTTAATGTTGCCAGGTGATCTTACAGCTTAATAGACTCCTAAAAACACTGAAAATTTTCAGGTTGATCCATTGAACCGCTTGTCCGGGCCAATGGCTCAAAATTTTACAAAACAATTAAAGGATCAAGTATTGTTCCTTGATTTGTGTAATCATTACCGAAATGAAAAAATTAATTTTTTTTCGGATTTTCTTTTATTTTTGAGTTAGTTATTCAATAAATGTAAGGTAAAATGAAAAAAAAATCATCGAAAAACGAGATAAAACAAGAATTTTTTTATTGTTTTCTTTTTACGTTTAACTCGGGTTTTTTTTTATTTTTTCCTTTTTTGGTAAATTATTTTTTTTTCTCGACTCCAGCATTATCTACAGCATTATTAACGTTCTAGAGCAGTTCTGATAAAGTACTATAGTATGTTTTCATGAATTTTCATGAGTTCTGTAACAGTACTGATTTTTGTTCCAGAATGTCTTATGAGCAGAATTGTCCTTACAAGGAATCCTTCCCGGATTCTTCAGGAACTTTTTGAGTTTACACAGCAAGTTCGTTTATTATACATAACAATCTTTTAGATATAGCAGGATCTTTAAATGATCGTTATCAGACTAGATCTGGTGAAATCCACCCCCGGGTCAAAAAATTAGATCTGTTTTAAAATAAATGATAAATTCAAATATTTTTCCTTTAATTCAAGTTTATAAATCGTATTTATTTTATATAAGAATTTAATCTGTTTTTGCCCGTACTATTCCTTATCCAGGCTAATATCAGACTTATTTTCGTATGATATTTAGTCTGTTTTAAATCGCGTTTAGACTAAAAACAGACTTTATTATTATAATTATTGGTCTGTATTCAATTGTTTTTAAGGACAAATACAGGACTTTTTATAAATATAAATAATAATAATAATCTAGATTTATTAATTTATTTTAATTTTCTTGGTATTTAAAACATGCTAATTTGCTTCCATAATAAGATGTCATACAGAGAAAATGTTGGCTCGAAACCTACCAATTTTTACAATGCTGGCGACTAAACTTGAAACAGGGAGTAAAGCATCCAAAAAATTATCGTGCTCTTACAAAAAATGATTATACTGTATCACATTACTTATTACGCGCGAGAAACTTATCGATGAGCTTCAATATCAATTACTTCCATACATTATCATAATTTTGATGCAGCATAATAATTTTTTATAAGAGCATAGTAATTTTTTGGATACTTTACTTTCTGTTTCAAGTTTGGTCGACAGCATAATAAAAATTGGTAGATTTCTAGCCAACATTTTTCTCCGTAGCACAAGAATTTTGATGTTTTCTTATGCCAAAATATTTTCAATTTTATCCAATAAATAAGAGAAAATTCTTGACATTTTAAGAGTTGTTTTATCACTTTTATTCAATGATATAAATATTCAATGAAGACAACTAAAAAATTAAGCTATCAAATTTTCATTAACTGCCGACATTTTTAAACAAAAGATAGTAAATAAATAGTAAATAAAACATAATCAATTCTGCAACTTAAAATTTTTTCATAAATGTTGCCCATAAATAAAAATTTTATAAGTCCATGATTCAATCTAGTTTTGTCCTTGTAAATTTTCAGAACTAAAATTTTTTAAAGTTCACGAATTAATCTAATTTAGTCTGCTCGTAACGCATTTGTTTTTTAAAGTAGCAGGTCGAAAACAGCTTAAAATTTTCATAAAAGATTAAAATCAGATCAAATAGTCCAATTAGACTAAAATCAGATTAAATTTTTCGGTCCGGGTAGATCAAAAACAGATTAAAATTTTTATCAAAGCTCAATAACAGACCAAGTAGTCCAAATACAGTCCAGTTAGACTAAAATCAGATCAAATTTTTCGACCCGGGCCAGCTATAAACTGTATAAAGTTGAAGAAACTTGACATACAACTAATATAAATCTATAAAACTATATAAAGTGCTCTGTAAAAGCTTATGGAAATTTATTTCATTCAATTTAATCCTGTGAGATTTCATAAAATTGTATTACATTTCATAAAATTCATATCTATTCCAAAGATATAGTATATTACATACCAAGGTCAATAAAATAAGAAAAGTCTCAGAAATTTAGACCAATTCAACAAATTTCGGAAAATTTCATAGAATTTTGTGGAATGTAATAGAGTTTTGTAAAATATTAAGGAGTTCTGTAAGATTTTATAAAATCGCAAAAAATTACATGAAATTTCATCTGATTTTATAAATTTATTATGAAAAATAAAAAAATTCATATCTCGATAAATATTCTACTTATTCGTACAAAATCACGTTCGAAGGTCAACGCAGTGGATAGCAGCAAGGACTTGGAACCGAAAGGATCCGGGTTCAAGCCTAGCAGTCAACGGTATTTTTTCATCAATATAAAACATACTTAATCCAACTCAGTATGTCCCTATCCATCAGATCAATATATTAGATCTATTTAGAATTTGTTTTTTCTTTTTCACAATTTAATATATTTGTTTAAAAATAATTACTGTCTGACATTTCATAACAATTTATACGATTTCAGAAAATCTCATAAACTTTTATCAGGCCATGTTCGGTAAAAAATTTTATTAAGGAAATTTCATGGCATTGTATAAAATTTCATAAAAAGATTTTTTTACGAGAGGATTTCAATATCTTAAATTCCTAATCCACTTTTTCTTACCTTTTTCTCCACAGACGAAATCGTTTCTCGATTTTTTCAGTTTACAAGTATAATTATCATCACAGCATGCTCGTAGATTACGAGGATCACACTAAATAAAAAAAAAAAAAATCAACAATAGATTAAATATTATTTAGTTGATCATAAATATTTACGAATAGATAAATACTATTTCATTGTTTTTCGCACACAGATTTGTTGTCTTTTGATGATTTGCCTCTACTTGATATACACATACTGTCAATGCAACTAAAATTCCATGCAATGTGGAAAATAAATTTAATATCAACATTGTTAAATAATTCTATTGACTAGAATCTAAACAACGAAAGTAATGAAGAATCGGATAGTCGATTGTATTTATGCTAGAAATTTTCAAATCAAAATCATGGACTTTCAGCACAAGACTGATGTTTTTTTCTCTTATTAGATTTCGATAAATCGTTTTATATCACATGAGCTAATGACTTTTTAAATTGAAACATTGTCCGATACTTAATATAAATTTAAAACAAATATTATCTTGCTGAGTAACCTTGTACTCAACTAATTGATAATAAGTATAATTAATCTATATTGTAGTGATTTGAAATAATAGACAAAAATTCAATACGACGTTGTTTTTTCTGTTTCATATAATTTTATTTTTAATTTTAATTGTTTTCTAGTATATAGCCTTAAACACTTTTTGCCTTTATATCGCAACTGCTTTACTTCTCTTTCTGCCTTCGTTGTGCGGCTGTGGCCCGACTTGTGCTTATACTGTACTGCATCATTACAGTGATGCCCTACAACCTCCCTTGTGCAATGGATGTGTAGTGGCGTAGGAAAACCACAGAGAAAACCTAGCCAGTACAGTTTCGGTTAGGGTGAAGCTCCAGTGATCAATAAAATTTCCATTTTACCGATCACTGGATCTTCATCCCGCACCTAACGGTCAGAGATCTTCGTTCGAACCCGACGTGTGGCTAAACGGTCTCTCAGCAGTGTAGTGATCATGCTCGATGCTGCTTAACTTCGGTGATCGCCCGACCCACGCGTGTGCCGAACGGCTGCCTCAGCCGCTTTCTGTTTTATATAATAAAATAATTATGAGTAATATCTGTTCGAAAATGCTCGGACCAGGCTTTGGCCAGTTGTCATGCCAGAGTTCTGAGCCTTGGCACAAGCAAAAATAAAAGCACCCTAATATATATATATTAGGGTGGCGCAAAAAAACCGACTATTTTTTTTTTTTCCACCTCGCATGAAAATTTGTTGGTTTACGATGTTTTAAGAAGCCTCTCCACAAATCAGCTCGATAAAAAATTTTTAAGAGGTCGCTCACGAATTTTGAAAATATCAAAAATGATCAGAATTCGGATTTTTATTTAAAAATTTTTTTTTTTCTCGTGGCAGCAATAGTTTATATCTATGAAATCATGACTATGCTGAAAATTTCAGCCCGAAATTTAAATATTTAAACGGCGCTCAAGAATTTTGAATGTTTCCGAGCGCAGTCTCTTGGACGTTTTTGAGCGACCCTTAAATATTAATAATAAAGCTTCTCGATTTTTTCACCATCAATTTGCATGACAATGAATGAAAATATAACCCGAGAAATAGAAATAATAAGTTATTTACATACTTTTTTATTTTTTAATCCAATTTGTAGGTTTTTCCGCTTATTCAAAACTTACCAAATTTTATTGTTTAAGACTGTCCTGTATATTTTTGGTTATGCCAAAGTTATATTTAAGTTGAATGACAATAATTGAGTTATAAAAACTAATTCAAACTATTAGTTACATATTATCAGTTAATATTCGAAATTCTTGAGCGCCGTTTAAATATTTAAATTTTGGGCTGAAATTTTCAGCATAGTCATGATTTTACAAATCTAAACTATTGCTGCCACGAGAAAAAAAAAATTTTTTAAATAAAAATCCGAATTTCGATCATTTTTGATATTTTCAAAATTCGTGAGCGACCTTTTAAAAATTTTTAATTGAGCTGATTTGTGGAGAGGCTTCTTAAAACATCGTAAACCAACAAATTTTCATGCGAGATGGAAAAAAAAAAAATAGTCGGTTTTTTTGCGCCAACCTAATATATATATATATATGGGTCATTCCACCAAATAAAATTATTTTTACGGGGCGACCCTCGTCGATTTGGTTCAAACTTTGTGGAGTCGTTCTATATATTAAAAAAAAAATTCTCTGAAAATTTGAGCCTTTTATATGCAGCTGTTTTAAAGTTATGATTTTTTGAATTTTTTAAAAATTTTTGTTTTCAACTTTTTCATTAATTTTTTTAAAGGAAAAAATTTTTTTTCAAAAATGAGCACATAACAGTTTTTCGTAGGAAAAATTCTCAGCTTTCCAATAAAAATATCTATTTTTTATTTTACGTTACAAAAGACCTTTTAAAATTCGATTAAAGACGAAAAAACGATTTTTATGACTGTGCGACGCTTGATACATCTAATTTGATATTTTTTTCTGAAAGCTGAGACTTTTTCCCACAAAATATGTGATTTTGACGATGTGCATATTTTTTGTTTGAACAAAATCAATAATTATTTAAATACAAGTCATTGATTTTATAGTTTTAACAAACTGTAATAGTTCATTGTGTGGCAAGAGATGAAACAAAACGATGTCAGACGAAAGTAAAGTAGGCTGCCCGAACCGTAGACAAAAGCTGACAATAACTGCAATCTGAAGTCGTGTTTCATCTAGTGTTACACACTATTTTTTTCATGATTGCCTGCATTGAAAATTATTATCAGTGTCAGCAGCCAGTTAGAATCAAGTTATATTAAGACCAATGGTGCGATCAACCATTAGTGTACGCCTAACTTATGCTTAGCAATTTATAATTGAACAGAAACCATAAATACTATTGATTATGTACACAAGTTTTTATAAAACTTGATTACAAAGTCAGAACTGTCATCAACGCAGATGACATCAATAGTCTGAAATCACTATTGAACAAAACACAAGAATCAAAGTTCAAATTACTATATAATTCCTGGACTTGAACCATTGATGCTGGTATCATGAAAAATAGTTTTATAATTTTTGTTTTTAGAGCTTTACTGCAGATACATACCCGGAAACATATCCTCACACCGCAAAATTTATACATCCGGGCTATTCAAAATTTTACCAGCGTTGATTTCACTGTCATAATCATCATTTATTAAAAGAAACGACTTAAAACGATTGAAAAAAAAAATTTAAATACTTTTTAAGGCTTTTGAATACTTTGAATACTTTTGAATCACCTTTTTTATGGGCATTTAACATTACAAATCGTTTCGAATCGTTACGTTTAATCAGGGAATGATGACTTCTTTTAGAAAATAAATGTTTCAGACGTACGATACTTTGAGTCATAAACGGTAAAAGAAACACAAGCAGTGCACCCTATCTCACTTATTGTTGATAGCTTAGGATATATATGTGGTAAAAATGTATAAACATCCTCAAAAAAAATAAGAATAAACGTTTTTTAATCATAGAGAGTTTATATTTTATTTAATTTTATTCAAACAAAAAATATGCACATCGTGAAAATCACATATTTTGTGGGAAAAAGTCTCAGCTTTCAGAAAAAAATATCAAATTAGATGTATCAACCGTCGCACAGTCATAAAAATCGTTTTTTCGTCTTTAATCGAATTTTAAAAGGTCTTTTGTAACGTAAAATAAAAAATAGATATTTTTATTGGAAAGCTGAGAATTTTTCCTACAAAAAACTGTTATGTGCTCATTTTTAAAAAAAAAAATTTTCCTTTAAAAAAATTAATGAAAAAGTTGGAAACAAAAATTTTTAAAAAATTCAAAAAATCATAACTTTGAAACAGCTGCATATAAAAGGTTCAAATTTTCAGAGAATTTTTTTTTTAATATATAGAACGACTCCACAAAGTTTGAACCAAATCGACGAGGGTCGCCCCGTAAAAATAATTTTATTTGGTGGAATGACCCATATATACTACTAGCACCTTGACAGTAATTAGAAAAAAACTGGACCATCAGTCGATAATCAATGTTTATTTTTAGTCATTTCATGAAGAGATTAACTTTTTAGAACACCGTTTTTTTTTTTTTTCTATAATTAACACCAAAATCAGGAAAAAAACACATGATATTTTTATGGTGATATTTGGATATGAGAGACGTGCACATTTAGAAATATTTGAGCATTTTTATTTATTATTTCCATCAACAATCAATTATTCAAGTTATAATGAGTGTTCAACTCTTAAAGAATGATCTAAAGTTTTAAATGATTAGAGCATCAACTCATCTAGTAGAGAATTCTTCAGCCGGTTTATAGGAACCACCGTAATTCAGATTTTAATTTTATTAATTGATATGCATAGATTATTTGCAACGGCAATGAAGTTTGTTGTGCATTGACAGCGGAAATCAATGCAAACAGAGTTTTCAACCATGCATTGATCATCTTTCCAACAATATCCGTTTAAAATTGGCAGGCATGTTGATGTTCCGATTGCTATATTATTCAACGCACAACCACATTTTCCTTCGGGTAAACAAGTTGAATGCCATGAATCGCTGCATTCCAAAACATCAGTACAAGAATTAAGCAATTGAGCTGTAGTGACCAATTAATGAACAAATAAATTTAATAACCCCATTTCCTAATAAACTTTATAATTCTTCCAATTGTCATTGATGAAATTGTACTCACTTTCAATACAGTGATCAACAGATACTGCCGTATAATTACTATTACATTGACATTGATTATTAATACAACCAAATGAACCAGGGTAGCAGTCGTTATGATTCAAACAAAATCCATTTAAAGTTGATAGACAATAAAATTTACCGAACGCAAAATAATTCATATCACAAACGCATACATTTTCTGCTGAACATCTTGAATTTTTAATCTTTTGACAATCCGTGTCCGTTGAACACTTTTTTCCCGGTAAAACTGAATCAAGTATCAAATGAGTATTATAACGTAAAATACCATCAATATTTTATTGCTACATAATAGAAAGTCAGGAGGTGATCCGGAGTCAATATTCACGCGAAACCCGTTTCAACTTCCAGACAAAGAATTTAAAATAGTAATAGTTTATCTATCGAGTGGATCGTGTATAAGTCACGAGGTGTGAAGATTGGTGCGCGGGCCGAAGGTGAGGGTACTAGCACACAAGCGTCTTAGACTCGATTGTACTAGATAAATACATAAGTTTTTGTGACAGATATTTGAAATTAACCGCATTTAGTGCCTATAAACGGCTGGTTATAACCTGCATTTATTTATTTAGTGAGATTGTTTTGAGAATTTGTTAACATCGAGAGGGAAGTTAATAATTGTATTAATTAATATGATGATGAATTTTGTCACAAGATGGCTGGGTTATTCCGAAATTTTTCGGTCATTTGCTATCACACATGTAACCAAAAAATATTTTTTTATCCGTTGATAACGTCACTATTAGAACGATTAGGTATTTTTTTTACCATCTGTATCTTATCTAATATTTTTAGCTGCCGGCTATAGGCGTTAAATAACGTTCATCTAAGTGTCTGTCACAAAAAAATAAATTAATTCTAAAAAATTTTTCGTTTTTTGGAATTTTTTGATGTGCATCAATTATTCTCATAACTTGAATACTTTTCATTCGAAATTAATTACTTAATATGCATGATTTTGATAAGAAACTAACTATACTTACTGTCTTCACATTCATAATTAGAATTTGGCAAGTGATTGATATCACATCGGCATTTATTTTCAACGCAAATTGAATTATCGACATAGCAATCCTTATTTCTTGAACAATAACCATCCAAAACTGGTGCGCATTTTGTGCTCGTCAATGCAATGTGATTATCTTTACAAGCACATCTTTGATTAGAACACTCATGTCCTGTACTTTTACAATCAGCATTTGCATAACACCGTTGACTAAATCTTACTATGAGCAAAATAAATAGTCAACTTACATCATCATTTTTTATAACATAAAATATTTTATCATAGTAATCTAATATTTACTTGGTATACATTTAGCATTTAAATGCTTAATGAAATTGAAATTGCACTGACATTTATTATTAATACAAATCGAATTCTCAGTAGTACATGGTTTACTCATTGTACAAAATTGACCTAGAGGCTGCGCACATTTTGTGCCGTTTATTGCGATATAATTTGCGTTACAATAACAAGTTTTGTCCCTCGAACAGAACGAGTTTGAAATGTGTTCGCAGTCATCATATGTCTGGCATGGAGTTTTTAGTGAAACTTTAAATTTAAAAAATAATATATATCTATAAACCCGATTCGGCATTTTATTTTTATCTATTATTAGGGTTCTTACCCGGGGTACACAGATCATTTGAATGAGCGAAATGGTTCTCTATGCACCGGCATTCTTTAAGAAAACAATAAGAATTTTGAACAACACAATCATCATTTTTTGAACAGTTGCTCCCTATAAGTGGTGAGCAAGTTAATAAATCCGGTCCCCCGTAATTCAATTTACAAACACAGATATTATCATCTGAACACGTTGAAAATTCAATTTCCTGACAATCTCTCTCAGTTTGACATGGCATTCCCAAAAATTCTACAGTAAATGACGAAAATACGGTTTGAAAAAAGACTTAAACTTTGAGTTTATCAATAATTAAATGAGATCATATACTTGGCACACATTTGGATCTCCGATAAACATAATCAGGTTTGCATTGACATTTATAGTCTATGCAAATAGAGTTTTCGTATGCACATAATTCTCCATTTCGGCATGCTACGTTGAATCCTGGCGCACACGTATCATTGTTTATGGCATAGTAACCACGAAAACATTCACATTCACTATTTTCAGAACAGTTTGAGTGAGGTAAGAACCGATCACAGTCTGTGAATAATCTACAATTCATTCCTAAGTGTGCTGTTTTACAAAAATTAAATAATGGAAATTGTAAGATTTAAATCATTAATACTCATGAGGAGAGTTATCATACTGACATAGTTACAGATCCTACATCAATATTGGAACGGTTCCAATGTACATATGGGGATGAACCCTATACATCTTAGGCACCGTTCCCATAATACATGTGAAATGGTCCCGTAATATTACGATAAAAATTACCATTGTAATGTGGTAATCATACAATAATGGTAATTATTTCTTTAATATAAAAAATGTTATAGTAGTTAATATCATTATGTTATCGGAACCAGTCATCATAGTAGTATGGGGTCGATTACCCCGGTAAGAAAAATTATACGTAATTATTGTATATAATTACATTGAATTTTTTTTACCCGGACAGATCATTTTCGGTGTAAAATATTAATAATCATTTCTTCACGGGCATTCTGTTTCTATTTTTTGATAAAATGAATCAAAACTTACGTCTTTTACATTCAGTTATCGAAGTAGTTTTAAACATAAGTTTGCATTTACACTGGTTATTAAAACACTCAGAATTATCAACTTTGCAGTCGTGATCTGTCTGGCAGTGTGTCTCCAAAACTGGTACACAGGATGTCCAATTAACAGCCAGTGTATTCGATGAGCATATGCAAATTTTAGTTGCCGAACATTCGGCAAATTTTACTCTGTTACAATCAGAATCAGTTGTACAATTTGAATCTAATATATCTAGAATGACAATCAGAATAGTTATTTTCGATACGTATGCAAAACAGTAGGGATTCTCGTGTCCGTCTGAAACTACACAAGTCATAGTGCCGTGGTCACATGACTAATCATCACATCGACGCTTGTCCGTAAAGGTGCAGTAGGCACAGAGTCCCGAGGCTAGTCCTACACCCAAATTTATCGGTCAATCACTTCGATCCTGGATCAATTAGTAATAAGACGTATAATTTGTTACTATTGTAATATACTAGCAATTTACTTGTAATTCTGTTAACACGGGTATTATACATGCATTATTTGGAAATCGGGCAATTGTACTTGCAATTTCATGTCTCAAACATTACTGGCAATAAACTTGTAATTTTTGGGCCATCTACTCGCAACGTTATGAATAATATAAAATTAAATAACAAATTCAGTGCTGTAACTGCGTTCTTGACTTTTAGAAAATAATTTCTGCCTTTTATCGACCAACTTTATCTCGTCCAATTTTATCTCGTCTCGTCTCGTCTCGTCATCAATCAGCATGATCTCGTCTCGACGAGATATTCTCGACTCTCACAGCAATACTAAGGTTTTCATAGGTTCGAAATCATTTCAATCTTCGGAGATTGACGGGTAAAATTTTTTTTAAACGTTTTTTTAATAAACAGGTATCTCTATTTAACGCCAAAGATACCATTATTAACATATCAAATACTTATATTAAATGTATGTGTACATCAGGAATTAGTTACCTCTTTCCGCACAGACGAAGTCATCTCCTGATTCCTTCAGTTTACATAATAAATAATCATCACAGCATGCTTGTGAATGACGAGGATAACACTAAATAATTGTATCATATTGTATCACATTAAATTTTATATTATTTTTGTGACAGACACTTGAAATCTACGACATTTAGCGCCTATAGCCGGCAGCTAAAAATATTAGATAAGATACAGCTGGTAAAAAAGATACCTAATCGTTCTAATAGTGACGTCATCATCGGATCAAAAAATATTTTTTGGTTACATGTGCGGAGCAAACGACCAAAAAATATCGAAGTAACTTAACGAGCCATCTTGTGACAAAATTTATCATCATTTTAATTCGTCCACTTATCGACTTCTCTCTAATTTTCAACAAATACTCGAAACATTCTTACCAAATAAATAAACGCGGATTTATAACCTGCCATTCATAGGCACTAAATGTAGTAAACTTCAAATATCTGTCACAAAAACTAATGTATTTATCTAGTACAATCGAGTCTAAGACGCTCGTGTGTTGGTACCCTCGCCTTCGGCTCGGGCACCAATTTTCACACTCGTGTCTTAAACACGATCGCGCTCGATAGATAAACTACTATTTAATAATTAATGTATAGGGCATTTCATGTCAAATCCCCTGACCGCCTTCGATTTCGCGGAAACTTTTTTATCATTTTTTATCCTTCCAAAGACATTTTTGTGAATTTTTTCAGATTTTTTTTACCCAACCTAAAAAAAGTTACAAATTTTTGAAAAAAAAACCGCTCGTTTTTTTTTAAATTGCTATAACTTTCTCGCAAATTAATCTTTCGGCACTTTTTTTTTTTTCAAAATTTGTGTTTTCAAATGTAGTTTTTAGAAAAAACTACAAAAAATTTTTTGGAAGTCACGATATATAAAAAATTCAGTTTTTTCAATAAAACCGTCATTTTTTCGAAGTCCGAAACCTTCGATTCTCAATTTTTTTGTCTCAAAAAAAACTTCAACCAAACCAGTATTTAATCCTGCTATTCCCATTTTGTGCCGACTTTCCTTTATATTTTTCTTTTCAATTGAAAATAAAAAAATTTCTAAATTTGGCTTATTTTTTATGACTGCGCTGAAATTTTTTTTGATTGTTTTTTAAAGCTCAGAAATTGAATAAAATTGGACAAAAACAACCGTACAGTGTATTAGGGGCAAGGATTGATTTTTTCGGAAAAAAATTTCCAATTTTTGAATATAGTGAAACCTAAACCTAAAAATAACCTTCTCAATAAGACAATTTATAGAAAACTGAGAAAAATATCGATAGCCCGAACTGAGAATCGAACCTAGACCATGTCGGTATCGCGCCGAGTGCTCTACCAGTTGAGATATCCGGTACTATACGATCTTCTGTTCAATTTCATCGAAAATTGTCTATAAAGCTATCGATATTTTTCTCAGTTTATCTATAAATTGTCTTATTGAGAAGGTTAATTGTAGGTTTAGGTTTCACTATATTTAAAAATTGGGAATTTTCTTCCGAAAAAATCAATCCTTGCCCCTAATACACTCTACGGTTGTTTTTGTTCAATTTTATTCAACTTCTGAGCTTTTAAAAACAATCAAAAATAATTTCAGCGCAGTCATAAAAAATAAGCCAAATTTAGAAATTTTTTTATTTTCAATTGAAAAAAAAAAAATTTAAAGGAAAGTCGGCACAAAATGGGAATAGCGGGGTTAAATACTGGCTTGGTTGAGGTTTTTTTTGAGACAAAAAAATTGAGAATCGAAGGTTTCGGACTTCGAAAAAATTACGGTTTTATTGAAAAAACTGAAAGATTTTATATATTGTGACTTCCGAAAAATTTTTTGTATTTTTTTCTGAAAACTACATTTGAAAACATAAATTTCGAAACAAAAAAGTGCCGAAAGATTAATTTGCGAGAAAGTTATAGCAATTTAAAAAAAAATGAGCGGTTTTTTTTCAAAAATTTTTAACTTTTTTTGGGTTGGGTAAAAAAATCTGAAAAAATTCAGAAAAATGTCTTTGGAAGGATAAAAAATGATAAAAAAGTTTCCGCGAAATCGAAGGGGGTCGGGTCAAAACCTCGGTGATTTGACATGGAATGCCCAATATATATACTTAGATTTGTAGATAATTACTTTTTCATTGAATTTGGCACACTGATTACTCGTTGTTTGATTGCTTTCCTTAACCTGATTGATGCAAATTAATGCAGCCAAAATTCCACGCAAAGTGTAGAAGAAACGTTCTGTTAACATTTTGAACGGATTTTCTTCAGTTGAAAAAAAAAATGCCGGTTCAGAATCAAATAATTTATTATTTTCAACAAAAAATCGTTGTCCATAATGACTCATTTCAGTCGCGAAACTAACATTTTATATCTGATTAATTACTATTACTCATCAGAAGTTTAAATATCTATTTATATGATATCAACCAATGACACAATAAAAAGATTGGTATACCTCAAAATCCTACTTTGAAAGTTTTTTAAAATGTTTTATATGTAATAAATCTATTTTTACTATTTTTCGGTTAGTAACTGCGCACTCACAAGAAAAAAATAAAAAGTCATTATGTGTGCTTTTGTATAAAATTAGAAATGATAGTGGGTTTTTTTTTTTTTTTTTCATTAGTAGTAATTCAAAATGTAATTAAATTTAAGAAATGTATATAGAGTAATAAAATTGCCACTTCACACGTCGTCAAAAACAATTTATTTGAGTAAGAGATTATTTTTATCAAGTATTACAATTATTGTTTATTATCAACGCAAAGAACACCTACTCTGCAAAAGTAAAGTCCGGAAATGGTTTATGAGGCCCGATATTATTCAGATTTTATTTCAGTTGATATGCATAGATTATGAGCAACAGCAATGAAATTTGGTTTGCATTGACAGCAGAAATCAATGCAAACAGAGTTCTCAACCATGCATTGGTCATCTTTCCAACAATATCCGTTTAAAATTGGCAGGCATGTTGATGATCCGATTGCTATATTATTTAATGCACAAACACATTTTCCTTCGGGTGAACAAGTTGAATGCCATGAATCACTGCACTCCGAAACATCAGTACAAGAACTAAGCAAGTTTGCTGTAACGACCAATTAATGAATCACAGTGTATTGTGTGACAATGGATGAAACAAGACGATTTCAGACTAGGGCGAAATTGGCTGCCCAAACCGTAGGTGAGGGCTGACATCACCCGCAGTCTGAAATGGTGTTTTTGATCCTGAGTTACACACTATATTTGTCATGATTGCCTACATCGGAACTGCAAGATTCAGTTTCAGCAGCCAGTAAGAACCAAGTTAATTTCAAGCCGATGATGCAGAGAACTGTTAGAGAATGAAAAATCTGTGACTTACAGTCAATTACTAGATAGTAAATAAGACAAAAATATTATTTTCACTTATTTTTAGTAGTTTTATTTGGTTAATTAAACTGTTACGTAAAAAATGAAATGAGTAATCTGAAGTGACAAGCAAACGAATGAGAGTAATACGGTTGCAAATGAACACGAATGTTTCTGCCTTCTGTATGCACATGTTTGTAAATTACGATTCACTAGTAATTGTTTGCAGCATTGGCTATGAACTAGCTTGGTTCGAACGGCTGTGGAGACACTCAAATTTGAAAATTCGATGCTGGTATCATGAAAATAAATTTAATTGCTGGATTTCCTAATAAACTTCATAATCTTTCCAATTGAACATGATTAAATTGTACTTACTTTCAACACATTTGTCAACGGATACTGCTGTGTAATTACTTTTACATTGACATTGATTATCAGAACAACGAAATGAATCAGAATAGCAGTCGATATCATTCAAACAAAATCCACTCAAAGTTGGTAGACAATGAAATTTACCAAATGCAAAGTAATTCATATCACAAGCGCATACATGATCTGTTGAACATCTTGAATTTTTAATCTTTTGACAATCCGTATCCATCGAACACATTTTTTCCATCGAAACTGAATAAAGTATGAAATGAGTAATATAACATGAAATACTATGAACAATTTATTACTACAGTGTTGAAAATCAGGAGGTGGATCGAAATCAATTTTCACGCTGAACCTGTCTCAGTTTTCAGACATAGAATTCAAAGAGAATGAATCTGAGTACCAGTTGACCCTGTAGAAGCCAACCAAAAAACTTCTCGCTGTTTTTGAGCTCCTTCAGCTTGAAAACAATTTCGATAAAACACATGTTCGAGCTGGAAAAACTCGACAATATCTTTCAATACATTTGTATTTATGTGCTCTTTGAGCTCCAACAAGCGGTTCTTAAATTATTGTCACGATTTTGCTTAATGAAATCAATGAATTTGGACAAAAATCAACGAACGCGATTCAAATGGAAAGTTCAATAAATATTGAATTAGATCAGAGCGTTAATACATCAAATATCCGAGATAAGTGTAAAAAACAGTGATTTTCCTTAAAGTTTTCAACAATGTTACTTATACTGTTGGAACAATTGCAATAAAATCTGTAGTGATCAACAGAGACTATAAAATAGTAAACTTGGTTCAATTCTAGGTATATTTCATAAATTATATTGCGAGTCATCCAGGAAAAATGAGGACAATTGTTATTTTTTAAATGGTGCCTCGCCAATATCGTTTGGTGTAATAGACCGATTTTAACCTTTGAGACGTTATTCAACACAATTTTTAGGCTTCAACACTGAAAATTTTATTGAAATAATCAATCAGACGTGATTAATTAGATTCAATTTTGAGGCTTAAGGAAGCTAATCTTACCAAGTTCAAAATGATGTCCGAATGTATGCATGTGTGTGTGTGTACGTACGTACGTATGTGAATATTCTGTAATTTTTGAATTACTCTATTTTCAAATCTAGCTAGCTCTAAATCTTAATAAAACGCGCCGATTGCCGCAGCTATCTCAATCGCTTCATTCGTTCGAGAAGTATTGTCGGAGAAAGAAAGAGTCATAAAAGATTTTTCGCAAATATCTTTAAAATGACTGCACTAATCATTTCCAAAATTTAATTAGCTAAAAAACTCAATAAAGTGCACTGATTGGTATATTGATCATCAAAATTCTTCAATTCTTTTAAAAAATATTTCAACAACGAAGAGTTGAATAGTGACATTTTATTTAATTTTTCCCGGATAAATCGTGACATAATGTACTGTTATGTGTTTGAGTTGAAAAAGCCCTTGAGCTCGAAAATAACGGAAAGTGTTGGGGCTGGCCCACAGAGCCAACCAGTGCCCAGATTTTTTTTCAAATTTTCAATTTTCTTAGCGGGAAGTTGGTAATATCCAAGATGATTTTTAATTTTGTTTGGCATATCTTGATCTGTACTTATTATTCCAATAGTTTTTGTAGCTTATATTCTAAATTACTGTTACTTAATATGTATAATAAGAAGTCAAAATTAGTACTTATACTCACTGGATTCACATTCATAATTAGAATGCGGCAAGTGATCGAAATCACATTGACATCTATTCGATAGACAAACTGAATTCTTGACATAGCAATCCTTGTTCTTTGAACAATAACCATCCAAGACTGGTACACATTTTGTGCTCGTCAATGCAATATGATTATCTTTACAAACACATCTTCGATTAGAACACTCTTGTCCCATGCCCGGGCAATCGCCATTTCCATTACAAACTTGAGTAACTTTTACTGTCAAAAAAATAGATAACCCACCAAAATAATCATTGCTCACAACTTAAAATATTTTATCGTTGTAATTTAATACTTACTTGGTATACATTCAGCATTTAAATGTTTAATGAAATTAAAATTGCATTGACATTTATTATTAATACAAATAGAATTCTTAATAGTACACGGTTTACTCGTTGTACAAAATTGACCTAGAGGCTGCACACATTTTGTGCTGTTTATTGCAATATAATTTGCGCTACAATAACAAGTTTTGTGCCTCGAACAGAACGAGTCCGTAATATGTTCACAGTCTTTATATGTCTGGCATGGAGTTTTTAGTAAAACTTGAAATTAAAAAAATATATGTTACTATAAACGTGATTGGGCAACTTATTTTTATTTATTATCAGCATACTTACGTGGTGTACACAGATCATTTGAATGAGCAAAATAGTTCTCTATGCACCGGCATTCGTTAAGAAAACAATAAGAGTTTTGAACAACACAATCATCATTTTTTGAACAGTTACTCCCTATAAGTGGTGAGCAAGTTAATAAATCCGGTCCCCCGTAATTCAATTTACAAACACAAATATCATCATCTGAACACGTTGAAAATTCAATTCCCTGACAATCTCTCTCGGTTTGACATGGCATTCCCAAAAATTCTATAGTAAATAATGAAAATACAGTTTGACAAAGTACCTACACGATGAGTTGATCGAAAATTAAACGGAATCATATACTTGTCACACATTTGGATCCTCGATAAACATAATCAGGTTTGCATTGACATTTATGGCTGATGCAAATAGAGTTTTCAGGTGCACATAATTCTCCATAACGGCATGCTCCGTTGAATGCTGGTGCACACGTCGTATTGTTTATTGCATAATGACCATGACGACATGCACATTTATTTTCTTCAGAACATTCTGAGTGGTCTAGGAAGTTATTACAGTCTATGGATTCTCGACAATTCATGCCTAAGTGTGCTAAGAAATGAAGAATAAATAAGGGATATATCAAAATATAACTAACAGTTAAATTTCGTAGGAGTCTAAATCTCAAGTTTTTTACAAGTTTACATAATCACTCTTGTAAAAGTCTACGGCAAGTGCCTTTCGCAAGATATTTTAATGAAATCTGACTAAGATACTTGCATATCTTATGAGGTCAGACTTGCTTGATTTACAAGCAGATTACCAAGTCTTTAGAAAGAATCTTAAGCAAGACTTGATGAAATCTCCAAAATGTATTCTCATGAAATACATCTTCTTCAAGTCTTGTTTCAGTTTTCCGTAAGAGCCCTTCTGAAGGTCTTCAGTTAGGTAACTTGCTTAAGATAATGACTTAGGGTTTAACGATCGGAGTCATTGACTGATAGCAGTCAAATGACATTAACTTGGACTATTAGTATATGAAGGAGCGAAAATTTCCTAGAAATTCCAACCTATCGAATGTTCCTTTTTCGTTGAACAGTACGCTACAACGCATGCGCTCTTGCATCTGCACGAGTGATGCGTTTATAATTATCCACAGACACATGCAAAATTAGGGTATCAGGTGGAAGGCAGCGAAGCTCGTAGTAGGGGTCGAGATTGAAAGGAAGTTTCAAGTGAATGGAATCTGACTGTATTGTCATTGCTGAAATATAATTGTAAGTAAACCAACATTCGACTAGTTTCAGTATTAAATAACAATTAGTATTATGCTCTAGCGTATCGATATACTCATCTACAACTTGCTTCGCTCATCCTACACACAATTACAATACTTATCGTAAGTTCTACAAGATGTAAAAATTAATATATACTATCAAGTTTATAAGGTGAATATAATAATTTTGAACTTACCTCTTTTACATTCAGTATTAGCAATAGCTTGAAACATTGATTTGCATTCGCACACGTGATCAAAACACTCAGAGTTATTTACTTTGCAGTCGGCATTTGTCTGGCAGAATCCATTTAAAATTGGTACACAGGATGTCCAATTAACAGTCAGTGTATTTGATGAGCATATACAAATCTGAGTTCTCGAACATTTGGCAAACTTAACTCTTTCACAATCTGAATCAGTTTTACACAACGAACCCAATAGCTCTGGAATGACGACAATCCGATGTAAAAAAAAAAGTTCCTGAGCAATCCCCGAGAGATTCTTCCCAAGAACTTTTCCGCTCGCGGGACATTTTGGAGCACAAATCGGTACTTAGACAGAAATTCAAAAATTCATAAGAAAAACCCAATGATACTTGAAACATTTAACTGCAAGATTTTTGGCAATACAATTCAGAACTTGACGAACCCTAGATAGAGCATTGAAAATTACAGAACCCCAGAGGAATCTATAAGATAATTTTCAACATGTTCTATAATTCTTTATCAAAACTTCACTATCACACTGACGCTAAATCGAGTGCTGCTAAAATTCACAAAATATTATACCACACTTTCAGAATATTCTATAGACATTTTTTTTTAAATGTTTCTAAAACTCCAGCCATGGCACGAATCCCGTAGAAATGAATGAATCATTCATCGAAAATTTTTGAAAACTTCACATACAGCTTTACAGTAATTCTTTTGGAACATTGAGAACTGCGCAAATGCTGCTGATGTTCATAATAATGTCCCTAAATTATATTGGATAACGTACCACATACGGCTTTATGAAAATTTTAAAAGTTTCTTAGATTTTACTGATGGCTGCGTAGATAATCATTTCGATTTGAGCCAAATTACCCGGGAAATAATGTTTTTATAAAATTTTATAAAATTTTATGAAAATTTATGAAGTTTTAAAGAATTTTATAAGACTTTATGAAATTCTAGAAAATAACTCTAACATCTTAAAAAATTGTATAAAATTTTATATAATTTTATAAACCCGGTAAAAAATGTTTATTATAGAATTTTATAGAATCATATGAAATTTGATACAATTTTAGAGAATTTTACAAAATTGTATACAAATTCGTATAATTTTTTAAGACTTTATAATGAAATTTCACAAAACCTCATAAATATTTGTAAAATTTTATAAAATTTTACCAGGCTATTTTCAGTATAAAATAATTTTAATTTTATAAAAACATTTTTTCCCGGGTAATCAGTTTTTTATGCTTATAAGTGTCGTAAAATATTCTCAATACAATTTCCCGGGAAAAAAATTACATATAAGTTGGAGATCTTCAACTTTATGCGTCTCTACGATATTTTTTTTATGATCGATAGTCCAGAAATGATTTAAAAAAGAACTATAGGATGTTCTAAGAGTGTATAATAACATTTTATCGACTCCAACGTTACCCACACCATTGTTAATGTTCTATATCAGTTTTGTCAAAGCACTGTAGTATGACTTTACGAAATTTTTAGTTCTGTAAAGTATCGATTTATGTTTCGGAATGTCATGAGCAGAACTGCCCTTATGAGGAAATCTTCTCGGATTCTTCAGAAATTTTTATTTACACGAGACAATTATTAAGGGGGGGGGGGGGGTAGGGTTTTTAAATTATTTAAAAAAAATGTTTTTTTCAATTTTTTTTCTGAATGGACAATATGTCAAAAATATTGTATACAAATTTTAAATCAATCCGAGTAAAACTAACGGAGTTACAGCGTTTCAAATGACCGGCCGGTATACCTGATTTTTATACCTGCCCGACCTGCCCCTACATACCCCTAGTAGAAATCAGCTGCAATTTTCTTTGTTCTTCCGAATCCCTTTCTCCGGCTATGTGTCTTTCGAATGATGTAAACTGATGACTCAATATAAGTATAAAAATTCATATTTTTTGATTGATAGTTTATTTCAAATTTTCACGAATAAAAAACTTTAAATGGATTTTCCCGAAAACGTTATTTTTAAAGTCCGTAAACATCATAACTCAAAATGTACTGAACCGATCCCTTTGAAAATTTGAACATTACTTCTTCACATAAATCAACAGGTAACTACGAAGAGTTTTTTTTTGTTTTTCATTTTTTTCTATTTTTTAATAACAAATTAACCGCGATTTTTTGAGCTAAAATCGCGTTTTTCACTTCCAAGTGCTGCAAAAAATCGAAAAAAAAAAAAAAAAAAAAACTCTTCGTGGTTACCTCGAGAAAAATATTAACTTTAAAATGCATATCAATTTTTTTTTTTCCGATGATCCGGTAACGAGTTATGATGTTCACCGCAAAAAGACTTTTTTTCCAGGCGCCTCCGGAGATTCAACGTCACCGGCTTATTAATCAATATTTTTCGTTGAAAATTTTTTCTGATATTCTTTGAAAGTTGTACAATAATATGTGATTAAGTTTAATGAAATTATATTACTCATCTCGCCGGGAAAAAATCACAAAAATATGCTTCTTTTTCGCCTTTAAAACCCTACCCCCCCCCCCCTTAATTTAAAACGATAATATTGTTATTATTAAAACTCATTTAGTTACTTGGTAAGCACTGATTGTATTGCTGTGTAGAATCTTCATTGCATTGACATTCATTACCAATACAAGAAGCATGATCAGTTGCACATTTTTCGCCCTTCCAGCAAAACGCCCTCAATGCTGGTGCACAGTAGGTATCATTTATCCGGACATTATTTGATAAACAGTCACAAATCTTATTTTTCGAACATATTGCATGATTTATGTTACTACAATCGTCGTCATTTCGACAGGAATGTCCAAGTATTGCTGCATTATCAATTAAGTAAGATTATTTGATTAATTTGAAATAATTGTATTCGATGAGTAGTTTGTTACAGGAAGGGATAAGGTATGAGCACATCAAATCTTTGAAGTAAAATGAGTGATTTATATTTATTCTGACAGTCATGCAACCTAAAGTTTTGAAAGAAAGCATTTATAAATTTAAAGCTTGTCAACGTGTAATTTTTGACTCTTTTAGAAGGTCTACATAAATTGAAACAAACATTAAAAATTATTTTCATTTCAATTGAGTCGTTATGAATTACTACTACACGGAAAGAAAATTATGGGAAGTTTTCCTATGCATTATGGGAATGGTTCCCATAATGGTATGGGAATAGTACCTATACTACTATAGGGATGGTTCCCATATATTATGGGAACCATCCCCATAATAGTATGAGAATAGTTACCATACCATTATGGGAATGGTTCCCATAATGATATGGGAATGGTTCCTATAATATAATTAAATTTTTTTTTTGCACAATAGTGTAGAAATTTCCGAAAATTTGAATTTTCTTGAATGTTTTGTGCTGACAAAAAATTCTTGTTAAAAATTTTAATGTTTTTTTGCCAAATACGATTTTTTTTTCAATGTTTGAATTTTTGTTTTTACGTTTAATAATATTTCTGTGTATTGTAGAAGTGATTACCGCACTTCTTTAAATTAATTTTTTCATGATAATATGGGAACCATTCCCATAATGGTATAGGAACCATTCCAATTGCATTATGGGAATCATTCCCATAATATTATGGGAATAGTTCCCATACTATTATAGGAACCATTCCCATAATATTATGGGAATGGTTCCCATAATTTATGGGAATGGTTCCTATAAATTATAGGAACCATTCCTATAAATTATAGGAATGATTCCCATAATATTATAGAAAGTATTCCTATAAATTATAGGAACCATTCCTATAATTATAGGAACCATTCCTATAGTGTTATGGGTATCATTCCCATAATTATTGGAACTTTTCCTATAATTATGGGAAACATTCCTATAATTATAGGAACCGCTCCCATAATTTATGGTCGTAATTCCTATTATGGTATAGGAAAAAATTTCACAAAATTATGGGAACCGCTGCCATAATTTTCTTTCCGTGTATTATATAAGAACCAAGGTAATCGGAAAAAATAGACTTGGAAACAATCGATCCGGAAAAAATAGATCCAGAAACCAGACCCGGAAAAAATAGGCTCGAAAAATCAAAAACCAAAAAAGATTTTTCAAGATAAGTAGTGGTGAAATTCGGCAATTTAAATGACGAATGTCTCTTAGCCGCCAGTCTTTTTGAACGCTTAACATCAGTCTCTTCAACAAATTGATCACGCAAATACCGAGGCTTGCCGACATCTAGTAGCTTATAAAAGTAGCATACTAAAAAATACAGCCTGCGGTATTTGACTGATAACCATCCAAGTTCTCGGCGATACGGTGTGATATGTTCATCTTTTTTTAAATTAAAAATGAACCTTATCGAAGCATTTATTGCACGCTGCAATTTTAGATCATTTTCAAAAGTACAGTCAGTGAGTACAACAGAGCAGAGAGAGAGAGAGAAGAAATTTTCGAGGGAAATATTATAAAATAAAAGATCCAAGGGATCAGGCTGGTGTCCACTTGATTACAAGTAAGGTCCAGGGGACATTAGAATCTAGATTTTAATAAAGATCCAGGGGAACAGGCTGGTGGCCAATATTGATAAAAGTCCGGTGGACATTAGAATCGACTTTAAATCATGATCCGGTGGATTAGTCAAGGTGTTATTAGTTAATAAGTAATAAAAGCTCGGTGGGCAAGATTGTTATTTTGGTAAATAAAATTGAATTTATATTTATAATAATTAGTGCACAATAGTTGAAATCTTTATCCTTCCTCACTCTTATAAAATTTCAACAACCCAGATTTTCGAAACTAACCACTCGGGTTCTGGGAGGCCAAGTTTATTCTAGTCAAGCCCTTATTAAGATCAGTGAATAATGGGCCAATTCTTGGCAAAGTTGAGATACACTCTGTTATACCATAATTATAGAAATTTTTCTAGTACATATGATTACTTTTCCTAAAAACTATGGGTGTGTATTCTATAAATCCCATAATTATCATCATAACGTTGTGGTTTGATATTTTATAATTGGACTAGGAACGGATACCATAATTTTGTCTCCATGCATATGTTTATTTTTTCTATAAATCCTGGTGGATGCATAGTATTTTTAAGACGTGTGGTATTTTACCTAAAATTTGCGGCAAATTAACGGAAATTTACCTCGAAATTGTGGCAAGCTGTCAGTATTTTTACGTAAAGCAAAGTATTACGCGATCAAAGATCTAAGAATAAAATAGCATATGGTGCTTACGGAGAAAATGCCGTAAGTCCTGTAAAGTACTGTAAATCACTGGAAAATGCTGCACATTTGCCGTAGAAGTACCTTATTTTGGGATAAATTGCAGCGAAATATGGTTAATTACAGTAATTTACCGTACTTGTGATCCACAAGGGCATTTGTCATTCATTACCTTTTTCTCCACAGAAGAATCCACCCCTCGATTCTTTCAGTTTACAGGTGAAATTATTATCACAGCATGGTAGTAAATTTCGAGGATTACACTAAATAAATTAAATAAATATCATCAACATTAGAGTTAAGAATTTCATGATACCAGCGTCGAAACTTCAAGTTTCAGTGTCTTTAAAGCCAGTTGGAACGAGCTAATTTCGAGCCGATGCTGCAAACAACTACTAGTGAATTCGTAATTCACAAAGGCATGCATACAGTAGGCAGAAACACAATTGATTTTGCACAGTGTTTGTTATGTTTAATGTCCATTGGCAGTCTCATTACTATCGTTTCTTGCTTGTCACTTGTAATGGGTTCACTTATTACATTAAATTGAATTGTGGTCTCAATGTAATGTGTTCCACACATGTGCAAAACTTAAGGTGTTTTGCAAACCTGTCTAGCTGAACTCAGTACCTCAGGACGAGGATAAACCCCGTACTGGACCGCACAGTATTAAAATTAGAAGAGAGAAATCTTATACCTAAACTTATCAGGAGGTGACACGACCGATGATCCGAGGACAATTGATCCGCGACAATTGATCCTTGCGACGATTGATCCGTCGACAAAATGCGTGTTACATGACAAATTACACCCTTTTTTCACTAATTTGTGTGTGAGTATATTTTTTATGTTACACGCACACAAAATTAGTGAAAAAAGGGCGTAATTTTACATGTTACACGCATTTTATCGACGGATCAATCGTGGCAAGGATCAATTGTTGCGGATCATATGTCTTTGGATCATTTGTTACGTAACCTATCAGGAAGGTTAGATAAAATAATTTAATATGTGAAATTTAAATATAAAAAACAATGGCATTTATTTAAACGAAGCCGCTTTCCAAACAATTATTAATGAGATATGAACAATAGAAATTTTATATGACGGATAAAACTGACTCGACTAAATTACAAACTGACTGACTCGACTGACTAAATAAAACTGACTTGAATAGCTTTACTGGATAACGACTCCTCAATTTATAAGATATTATTTAACAAATAAAATAGTTAACCTGACAATAAACAAAACGAGTTCACTTATTCCAACAATCTCCAACCTTAACCAGTCCTTTATTCCACCGATCCTTTTCTTCCAAGACCAAAACCATAACCAGCCATTCCTTCCAAGTCCACCAATTCATTCCAAGCCTTCCCAAATCGACCAGGTCCAATCCACAATAAATATTATATAATTACCAGTTTAAATAAACTTAATTAAACTTAATAAAAGGAATAAGATTCCACGAGTCGTGGGCTTATATGCTCTTGGCCCATTTTGGTTATGACTAGCAGCACGTGTAGTAGTAGTAGTAGATAGAAATTTGTAGTGGAAACCAAGATGTTAGTGGTAGTCGTAGTAAGGCACGTCCGTCTACAGCGGTTGCTGCGAGCCAAGAGACCGATAGCTCGTCGTCTCTGGCCCTCTCCACTCAGGTTGGCCAACCCCTAAAACCAAATGTCGGAACTCGACCGTAGCGACCCCGGCGCTTTAGTGACTGTATTTCCTCAGTTATCGAGAGTTGTTGAAGAAGGAGGGCGGATCTTTTGGCGCGAGTTGAAATTGAATTTGAAATGTAATGTGCGAGCATTCCACCCCGTTACACACTTCAGTAGACTCATTGTATTTTTTGAATGACGGTTTTAATGAACCAAATAAAATTACGAAAAAATGAGTGAAATAGTAGTTTATCTATCGAGTGCGAGCGTCTTAGACTCGATTGTACTAGATAAATACATTAGTTTTTGTGACAGATATTTGAAGTTTACTACATTTAGTGCCTATAAATGGCAGGTTTTAAATCCGCGTTTATTTATTTGGTAATAATGTTTTGAGTGTTTGTTGAAAATTAGAGAGAAGTCGGTACGTGCACGAATTAAAACGATGATGAATTTTTTCACAAGATGGCTCGTTAAGTTACTTCGATATTTTTTGGTCGTTTTCTATCGCACATGTAACCAAAAAATATTTTTTGATCCGATGATAACGTCAGTATTAGAACGATTAAGTATCTTTTTTACCAGCTGTATCTTATCTAATATTTTTAGCTGCCGGCTATAGGCGCTAAATGTCGTAGATTTCAAGTGTCTGTCACAAAAATAATTTTTTTGTCTTATTTATTATCTTATAAGTGACTGCAAATCACAAATTTCTCGTTCTCTAACAGTTCTCCCTATCATCGGCTTGAAATTAACTTGTTTCTTACTGGCTGCTGAAACTGAATTTTGAAATTCTAATGCAGGTAATCATGAAAAATACAGTGTGTGACTCAGGATCAAAATAGTTATTTATGTACCTTGGGCGAATTTCGCGCCATTACGGTCGAGGTTCGCCCATGGTGCGTAAAAAATTTTTCATCCTATGGTGGACGTATGTGGGTTTTTAGGTGCAGGGGTCACTCGATCGGTAAATAAGTAGCATACATCGCAAAAATACACAGATTTTACATTTTATTCTGACTTATTATTCTTGTTTCATCTTATTGGTCCTTATTACTTGATTAAGTAATAAGAAACAATAACATATCACGTGTCGAATGCCAAAAGGGCGTATTACAGCAGTTAGATAGGGTTCCATGCCAAAAGGGCGTATAAAAAATTTTTTTTTGCCATTCTTTTTAGAATCGCTCTAAACGTATCTGCAGAAAAAAAAAATTTTTGACGTACTAACGCCAAAAGGGCGTATCTTAAGATAGACGCCCTTTTGGCTTTAGGAAAATGTCGGTCCAAAGCCAAAAGGGCATATAAAAAAAAAATCGGGATCTTTCAAAATTTCGAAAAACTGTTCAAAATTGTCCTGCAGAACCAAAAGGGCGTATAATTTGAGATACACCCTTATGGTTCTAGTAACGCGATATTAATCACAAGTAAATTCTTCAACAAAGTTACCTATCGTAATCCTATTCAATGATTAGAAATAAAATAACTACTTGTGATTAATTGGTATGTTACAGTTTTCGCTATCAGAATTATCATTATCCAAATCTGTTTTTCAAAACTTTAATTCTTATTGAACAACCAAGAAATACCGTCAGAATTTGCTTTTGATTTTGTATTATCTTTTCTGCATAACATGCGCCCGGCAAACTTCTCGAAATTACAGCTGACAACAGAGTTACTCGACTGTATGAAGATCAGTCCACGCATGCGCAACTTCCTCCTCAACTGAATAGAGCTCATTACAGGCCACTAGCCACTAGCGCGTAAGCGCATTATTTACCGATTGAGTTTCGTCTGCACGTAAAAATCTGCATACGTCCGCCGGGGATGAAAACACCATTTCAGACTGGAGGTGATGTCAGCCTTCATCTACGGCTTGTGCAGCCACATTCGCCCTAGTCTGAAATCGTCTTATTTCATTCATTGTCACACAATATACTATCTCTCAATCATAAATAATTATTTATAGAATTTTACTTGTTCATTGTTTTTGGCGCACTGATTAATCCCACTTTTATTTTTTTCCTGTGCACGAATCATCCATACTGTCAATGCAGCTAAATATATATGCAAAGTGTAGAATGAATGTTTTATTAACATTGTACATTCAGTTTATCCAGTTTTATTGGTAGAATAAAGCCAATTAAGCTTTAGAGAATTAATTATTTCCACACTAAAACCACTGCTACGAAAATCACGCACTTTAGTCAGAAGAGAATTATTTTTTATTAGTTAATTGCTTTCAGTGATTTGAGGTTTGATTAGTTCAAAATCACATCGTCAAATGTCTTACCGCATAAAAATATTACTGTGCTTCAATGTATACTTAAAAACTGATAATCGAATATTGACAAATAATAGATCTAAAATAGATTTTTTTTAGTGACTGCGTATTAAAACCAATAATATAAAAATGAATCATTTCAGAGTTTTACATGATAAGAAATAAATTTTGGGTTTTTTTAGTATCGTAGTTGCGAGTATTTAAAAATTTTCTATACTTCTAAAATAATTGAGATCACAAAAAGTTGAAATATTCGGTGGTTCTAGAATCTGCAGCTCAAAATCTAATGTCATATATTTATTTCAATATATCTTGTTATGTAAATTGTATATAGAAAAATAATGAGCCGAACGGGAAGGGGGGCAAAGTGGATCACCTTAAAAATTCAGCAAAAAATTTTTTTTTACGAAATATTTAACTTTCCGCCGTGAAAATCGGCAATTTTCGATTAATTCGGGGAATTATCGTTCTCATCCCGAATTTCAAAAATCGAGATTGTCAGATGTCGACGTTTTTAAGTCCTAGGAAACTACATGACTATTTTTAGAATGATGTCTAAATTTCTGTACACACTGAAAAAAAAGTGGTAACACTTCTTGTCTTAACAAAGTAACTATTTTCATCTTTACATTTTAATGATTCTCATTCTTTTATGGTAACTTTCCCTATCCGAGACGATAATCATTACTATCTCAGAAAGCTAAATTCAAAAATTTTTTAGATACACTTATCCAAAAAATTAAAGGAACAAGTAAATTTTACAAAATTTTTAGTGATTTTTGGAAGGCTGTATTTTCGTGAAAAATGATGGTGTCGAAAAAATAAACAAAGCAAATTGAAGCTTGAAATCTCAAGTTTAAAGGTCTTCCAGTAAACCAATTTCTTGGGCCACGGTTTCTGCGAAATCATAAGAAATAGCTCGAGACAAAATTTTTCTAAATTTTTTGGTTTTGTTTTATGGGTCTACGGGGCCGGGATACTATTTTTCAGAAAAATAATTTATGACTCGTTTAGAAAATTTCTTCAGCTACAATTTGCTTCTTTTGTTTCTTTGTACGACAATTTGCTGCTGAGATATCAGCTTTCAAATGAAAAAGGATTTTTTTGTCTTTGAATATCGATATCTCAGCAACTAATGGTCGCACAGTAATCTTAAGGGCAGCTTTAGAAACTCGAATAAATCCCCCCCAAGCCTCATTTTCGATTTATAAAAGGAGAAAATGTTTTTCAACCTAAGTATCAATTTGAAAAATCTTCTAAAAATGAACTTTTTGTGGTCTTTTAGTCAATCAACCGCTGCTTTAAGAATGTTCATGGAAAGGGTAATATTGCCAAGTGATTTTACAGCTTAATGGACCTCTAAAAGCCCTGGAAATTTTCAAATCGATCCATTGAACCGTTTGTCCGGGCCGATTGCTCAAAGTTTCACAAAACAATTAAAGGAACAAGTTTTGTTCCTTAATTTTTGTAATCATTACCAAAATGAAAAAGTGAATTTTTTTGGATTTTGTTTCATTTTTGCGTTAGTTATTCGGTAAATGTACGGTAAAGAAAAAAAAAATATGCGAAAAACGAGATAAAACAAGAATTTTTACCTTTTTTTGGTCACGTTTTACTCGGGGTTTTTCTTTTTTTTTTTTTTTTCGTTTATCGGAATTTTTTTTTTCTCTTTATTATTTTATGGCTTTTAACCATCGAATCACTTTACTTTTGTCCTTTTTCAAACAAATTCATGGATATTTTGCCGAAACTCTGAAAAAAAAATTATTTTTTTCTGGAGCAAGGAAGCCTACCTCGAAAAATGACAAATTTTGTTTTTTTATTTTTTATTTTTTTCAACGTTAAAAATATACTTCTTTCTCTTGACAATTGTTTTTACTGTTATACTACTCAAAAAATTTTTTTAAGGTGAAATCAATCGTTTCCCCACGATAAGATTAATTACTAATTGATATTTAATTAAAAAAAAAAAACTTCCATACATCTTATTTATGATTATTTTTAACCCAAAAATAACGTGTTTTTTAATTTTTAGCCAAGATAGATTAAAGATCAATTTTCTTTTTTAAAAAAATTTATAAATTAAAAAACTCATTATTTGCGAATATTTTAAATGATCAAATTTGCCTCAGTCACAGAGAATCAGCCGAAAAATAGATAAGTATATTCAATTTTTCATAATTTGACGATAAGAATATGAAAAAATCATTTTTTCAGAATTTTTGGCTTGCCCATTTTGCCTCAGGTTCCATGCGTAAGGTTCAAAAGTGCGCAAATGTATCGGATTTATAGTAATTAGACAAAAAAAAAATTTCTTTTGATCAAATTTTCAGGGGAGCCTTTTTGCCCCGGGGTCCCCTACAATATCATTATAACGGTAAATACTATTGCTAATTTAGTGCTAAATTGCCGAAAATCAGGAGGTATTTCAGAATCAATTTTCCCGGGAACCCGCCCACATTCCAGACATCGAATTTAAAAAAAAATCTAAATTGACAATGGTTTCTTCATCAGAGACTTTTTGATTTGTACCTGAATTAAAATAAAACAATCTACGCGAGACTTACCAACGATTTATCGCTCATAGATAAATTTAACAATTCTTCCAGAAGTCTGTTTGGGGAGAAAATATTTTGGATTAATAAATTGACAGAAGATATTTGTTATTGGGTTCTTGAGATTGGAATAAAAATCCTGCAGACCGTTGAGATCCTGAAATTGGGTCTTTTGACGGATACAAATATTCCGGCAACTGTTTAAGTCCAAAAATTGGGCTTCCAGCCTAGAATAAAAATTCTGGCGACTTGTACAATTAATCTTGAATCTCTGGACTGAAATAAAAACTCTAGCCACTGTCAAATCAGTTCTATTGAGCCTCTAGATCGACATAAAACGTTGCTGATGGTTTAGACTCTGAAATTCGTCCTGTAGAAAAAAAAATCTAGCTACTGTTGAATCTAGTTTTGTGCTTCTCGATTGAAAACAATCACTACTAACATTGAGGTTTTACAAGTGGGTTGCTGAGACTAATATAAAAATTCCGGTATATGTTAAGACCCTAAAATTTGGTCCCTATTCTGGAATGAATATTCATGCAACACTTGATAGCCTGAAGTCGGATTTTTAGCTTCAAAGAAAAATTCGAGCGTCTGTTAAGGACCTCAAATGAGACCTCTGGATTCAAATAATAATTCAAGTGACTCTTGACACTTTTAAATTGGGCCTAGAGAACACCTCAAAAATTTAAGCTAATGCTGCGATCGTGGAACTGGACCTATAGACCAAAATTAAAATTAAAATGACTTCTGATACTGAAAATTTTGCTGCTAGACCAAAATAAAACTAGGCTTTTGTTGGGACTCGAATTAGGCTTCTACACTGAAATTAAAATCATATCGACTCGGGATACCCTTAAGTTGGACTTGTACGCTGGAATAAAAATTCTGGCTAGTATTGAGAATCATCAATTAGGGTTCTAGATAGAAATTAAAATTCTGCCAAATTTTGATACTCATTGGCTTAAACTAGTAATTTCTAGATGTGTTTATTGCAATTTTCGACAAGTGGCCAACATGGTCCGGCACGATTATGACACCAAAACATTTAAACAAGAATAATTCCTTAGGGCCCATTATTATGAAATTATATTTCAGTTTATGTGCATAGATTATGAGCGACAGCAATAAAGTTTGGTTTGCATTGACAGCGGAAATCAATGCAAACAGAGTTCTTAACCATGCATTGATCATCTCTCCAACAATATCCATTTAAAATTGGCAGACATGTTGATGTTTTATTTGCTATATTATTTAATGCACAAACACATTTTCCTTCGGGTGAACAAGTTGAATGCCATGAATCACTGCACTCCGAGACATCAGTACATGAACTAAGCAAGTGAGCTGTAACGACCAAATAATTACTCACAGTATATTGTTTGACAATGGATGAAACAAGACGATTTCAGACTCGGGTGATATTGACTGCCCGAACCATAGACGAAAGCTTACATTACCCGCAGTCTAAAATCATGTTTCATCCTGAGTCAAACACCATAATTTTCATGATCGCCTGCATCGAAACTGCAAGATTTTGTGTCAGCAGCCACTAAGAAACAAGTTAATTTCAAGCTGATTATTCGGAGAACTGTTAGAACATGAGAAATCTGTGAATTACCGTCACTTACTAGATAGTAAATAAGACTAAAACATTAATTTCACTCATTTTTAGTAATTTTTATGGTTAATTAGATCTGTTACTTTAGAAATGGAATGAGTAAACTGAAGTGACAAACAAACATAAGAGAGTAATAAAATTGCACTTAAATTTCAAGGTTCGATGCTGGTATCATGAAAATAAACTTAATTGCTGGATTTCCTAATAAACTTCATAATTTTTCAAATTGACCATGATGAAACTGCACTTACTTTCAACACATTTGTCAACCGATACTCCTGTGTAATTACTTTTACATTGACATTGATTATCAGAACAATGGAATGAATCAGAATAGCAGTCGTTATCATTCAAACAAAATCCACTTAAAGTTGGTAGACAACGAAATTTATTAACTGCAAAGTAATTCATGCCACAAGTGCATATATTTTCTGCTGAACATCTTGAATTTTTAATCCTTTGACAATCCGTATCCTCCGAACACATTTTTCCTAATGAAACTGAATAAAATATCAAGTGAGTTTTATAAAATGAACTACCATGAACAATTGATTACTACATTGTTAAAAATCAGGAGATGGAACAAAGTCAATTTTCACGGTGAACCTGTCTCAATTTTCAGACGTAGAATTCAAAGAAAATGAATCTGAGTACCGGTTGACCCTGCAGAAGGCAGCTACAACACGTCCCGCTGTTTTCGAAATTGTTTTCAGCGTGAAAACAATCTCGTTAAAATGCATATTTGAGCTGGAAAAGCTAAACAGTATCTTTCAATACATTTGTATTTATGTGCCCTTTGAACTCCAATAAGCGGTTCTTAAATTATTGTCACGATTTTGCTTAATGAAATCAATGAATTTGGACAAAAATCAACGAACGCGATTCAAATGGAAAGTTCAATAAATATTGAATCAGATCAGAGCGTTAATATATAAAATATCCGAGATAAGTGTTAAAAATAGTGATTTTTCTAAAATTTTTTCAATAACGTTACTTATACTGATGAAACAAATGCAATAAAATCTGTAGTGATCAACAAAGACTATAAAATAGAAAACTTAGTTTAATTGTCGGTATATTTATGTAACGATCGTTATATTTGAATTGCGATTTAACCGTACTTTAATTTAAAAATTTTTTCTTTTTATTGAATTCTTTTATTTTTATAATTTAGAGCACATTTAGAGCGAATAATTTTTACAAAGGTGTTGGACTTACTCTGAGTCAACTAAAACTACTTTGAGATGAACAATAATTATAATATCAAAATATAATGGTAAAACGCGTCGAAAGAGAGAGAGTGAAATAGAAGTAAATACAAACGGATAAACAAGTATCTGTCTTCCTCCCTCATAAGCGCTCCTGTACTGCGATGGCTGGTTTACTAGGTAAAGTCTTCGAAGGTTAAACTTCACATAGGACTATTTTGATTTCTTTATTAATGTTTCTTACTTAAGCTTTAAGTAAAATTGTAATGTCTAAGCTAAGTTAACTTAAAAATCCTCCCGTAAACTTAAATTTCATCACCCGAGCACTTAATTCAATAGCATCTAACATCGATGAATATTACAGTTCCCACGAATTCTCCGTTAATTAATTTGCCCGAAAATTAGAGTAAAGGGCTCTTGTCTTAAATCAAAATTTTATTTCTTTCTGTCTTGCATTTAAAGGAATTGAAGAGTTCATATCCGCCCGCTAATGGAACTAATGGTTTCTCATGGACTCTGGTAGCCTATAATTTTCTGTCAATACAATTTTCAGAAGTCCAAAATTAAACGGAGATAAGAGGTCAATTTTAAAATCTTTTCTTAAAATTAAATTATCGCTTGTAAAAATATGTACCACTAATGGATTTAAGTAATTCGTATTTGGATGCTAACGAATCAACTATTTGTATCTCTGAATCCCCTACAATGAGTAAATTTTCTGGATGATATAGGTTTCCGAGAATAAAAAGATATGTCACTTAAAATTATGACCTAATCCTTTATTCTCACGTTCTCGATATTCTGAGCCCCACTTTTCTCCCAAAATTTTCATATATAAACCTGATAAAAATAATTAAAGTCAGTCATTACCACTGTAATCGAAACCCTTGTCGGATCTAAGCCTAGGTAACCGGGGATTCTAGATCGATAATCGGAATATGATTCTTTTATTTTCAAATTGAATAAACTAAAGTCTTTACAGTCATTAACGCTATAAGAGTCACTGAGTCGATTCCAACATTTGATCTCGTGACGCTCTACACCTAGGCAACCGGGGGTCCTAGACCAATAATCGAGATTCGATTCTTTTATTTTAAAATTTTAACTCCGTGACTTAAACTTTTATTCTTAAATTCGTTCATCGTGACTGTCCTACGACTAGGCATCTAGACTCCTAAGGTGGATACCTAGAGTAAAATCATTGAAGTTCGCATCGAAAATGAATTAAACTGCTTCACGTGACGTCCACCGCCTAGGCAACCAGAGTCCTTGTTTGAGACTTTTGTGGACAGCTTGAGGTACGAGGTGGTCCCACTAGAGTGCGCTGTTTCGTATGCGCAACGCGTGTGATAAATTTGATAGCAATCTAATGTTCAGCCATTGCTTAAAAAAAAAAAAATAATGAAGATTCGACAACCATTGAAGACTGTAATAACAACAACTTGAATTCACCTTTTAACAGACAAAAAATGAAATTAGATGATTATATTTTTAATAACTGTACGTTCAATAACTGTTCTTTTGATTTAACTTTGACTCAATGCAATAGCATACATAATTCGTAAGATTAAATAAGAAAAAATGTACTATTGAATTCATTTTATATGAATTATGATTATTTCTTTAATTATAATATTTAAAGTTAAATGATACAATAAAGTTTGCATGTATTTGTTAGTTTTTGAAAATTTGTAATTGTCAATGCCATTTTATCAATTTTTCATTTTAGTTATTAATATATTTTTTTTGAATGCCCGCCCCGACCAGCAAAAACTTCGGCTTCGCCTCGGAACGTGCTACTACTTTAATATAAATTGTTTTAATTAATTTTCGGCGTAGGATCAAGAAAAATAGTATACAACCCACGGCCATAAAGTTGGATAACCTGGCAGATGTGATAGAAGAGCCTCGGCTTTGCCTCGACACTTCTATCACATCGGCCAGGAAATCCAACTTTCTGGCCTAGGGTCATAATATACTATTTGTTTTATTTGGTAATGAGCTCGATGGATTGGTTCTGAAATCTTACCAGCTCTAAGTCTTCATGATCCACGTCGAATACTATCTCAACCATCAAAATCGTTTCATTCGTTCAAGAGAAACCGTCGTCGAAAGAATTAAAAAAAATTTTTATTTCTTGGATTTTCTCAAAAACGACTAGATCAATCTATTAGATCTCAATAAAACGCGCTAATTGCCGCAACCACCTCAATCGCTTAATTCGTTCGAGAAGTATTGTCGGAGAGAGAAATAGTAAAAAAAGGATTTTCGCAAATATCTTTAAAATGACTGCACTACTCATTTCCAAAATTTAATTAGCTAAAAAACTCAATAAAGTGCACTGATTGGTATATTGATCATCAAAATTCTTCAATTCTTTTAAAAAATATTTCAACAACGAAGAGTTGAATAGTGACATTTTATTTAATTTTTCCCGGATAAATCGTGACATAATGTACTGTTATGTGTTTGAGTTGAAAAAGCCCTTGAGCTCGAAAATAACGGAAAGTGTTGGGGCTGGCCCACAGAGCCAACCAGTGCCCAGATTTTTTTTCAAATTTTCAATTTTCTTAGCGGGAAGTTGGTAATATCCAAGATGATTTTTAATTTTGTTTGGCATATCTTGATCTGTACTTATTATTCCAATAGTTTTTGTAGCTTAAATTCTAAATTAATGTTACTTCATATGTATAATAAGAATTCAAAATTAGTACTTATACTCACTGGATTCACATTCATAATTAGAATGCGGCAAGTGATCGAAATCACATTGACATCTATTCGATAGACAAACTGAATTCTTGACATAGCAATCCTTGTTCTTTGAACAATAACCATCCAAGACTGGTACACATTTTGTGCTCGTCAATGCAATATGATTATCTTTACAAGCACATCTTCGATTAGAACACTCTTGTCCCATGCCCGGGCAATCGTCATTTCCATTACAAACTTGAGTAACTTTTACTGTCAAAAAAATAGATAACCCACCAAAATAATCATTGCCCACAACTTAAAATATTTTATCGTTGTAATTTAATACTTACTTGGTATACATTCAGCATTTAAATGTTTAATGAAATTAAAATTGCATTGACATTTATTATTAATACAAATAGAATTCTTAATAGTACACGGTTTACTCGTTGTACAAAATTGACCTAGAGGCTGCACACATTTTGTGCTGTTTATTGCAATATAATTTGCGCTACAATAACAAGTTTTGTGCCTCGAACAGAACGAGTCCGAAAAGTGTTCACAGTCTTTATATGTCTGGCATGGAGTTTTTAGTGAAACTTGAAATTTAAAAAAATATATATATATATATATATATTGTTACGTAATGAAAAATTTGACATCGACTCAGGGTTTCGAATTATTTAAAATATAATAAATAATTATCCAACGAACAAGTTCTAGTGACATCTAGAATCAAAAATTTCGACTTCAACTAAACAAAGTGTACGACCGAGTTTCGATAAATAAGTGACGTGCGTTTGTACAACACTAAATAATAATTAACTACGAGTAATAATTGTATGATAGTTCAATTTAACGCGTTATCGAAACAAAACATTATTTCTATTTTATTTTATTTTACTTGACATATTCTGAGAATTGCAGATTATTTCAATCTTCTTTGTTGCGACAGCCGAGTCTTGTCGTGAACAATACTCTGACGTCACTCGTCGAGTATAACGTTAAACGTACGTGGTATGTTTGATCGGAAAAGAAAAATATAATTTGAATTCATTTTGTCGACCGAATGTTTCCATTGTGTTTGGGCAACAGGTATTGTTAATTGGATCGAGTACGATTATTATCTTGTTAGTAATTACCGAAACGGTTGAATACCGAGGATTCTGAGTGAGTGATTAATTTGGACGTGAAATAGAATGTAAACTGTATGATCAAAATAAAATTTTGGATTTGATTTTTGTTTATATCGAGTCTTAAGCCGAAGTCCAGCGACTTTCGTTGTTTTGCATTGTAAACAGGCTATTCTTATTTGTAACATCAATCAATTCGGTTTTTTTTTTGTGTTGAATATACGATAATTTTATTTTTTAGAATCTGAACAATTATTCAATCGTAAGGGTAAGTGCCTGACCTTTCCCCGATCCGCAACCCTAAGTCATTGTATAGAAAAATTGTCTGTTGGTCGTTATTGAATGATCTGGCGCCCAACTTTAAATAATTTAAACAAGTTTGCCAACTTGTAAGTGTATTAAGGCTTCACTCTGGTAGATCCCCGGTAGTGAAAATTCCGTTACAAAATATATATGTATATATATATATATATATATATATATATATATATATATATATTAGGGTGGGCCGAAAATCCGCTTTTTTTGAATTTTCATTATTAATACCAAAAATATTTTTCCTCGTACAAAAAAAAAATTTTTCGGAAATAAAAAAAAATTTTAGGTCGATGTCTTAGGCTCGCCAAATCCCGCTAAAGTTAGAAGTTGTTTAAAAATTTTTTTCCAACACATTTTGATCGAAAATTTAATTCTCTACAAAAAAGGTCCTATAATAAAATTACGTAAAGTTGCTAGTTACTCAGATAATTGCAATTTTGCTCTAAAAAATGAAATTTTTCAAGATATTATTACTTTTTCAGGGTAAAAAATAAATTTTATCATAAAAATTTCGTAGAAAATTCAATTTTCTACAAAACAGATCTAATAAAAATTTATTCAAAGTTGATAGTTACAAAGATCATAGCAATTCTTGGTGAAAACCACCAAATAACGAGAAATGTGACTATCTAAACATAAAACTGCCAGTTTCTGAATAACTATAAATTTCAAGTTTTCACCAGAACACCAATTTTGTAAGAAATTTTATTTTCCATAAAATTTATATGATAAAATTCATATTTTACCCTGAAAAAGTGATAATATCTTGAAAAATTATATTTTTTAGAACAAAATTGCAATTATCTCAGTAACTATCAACTTTACGTAATTTTGTTATAAGAACTTTTATGTAAAGAATTAAATTTCCGATTAAAATATGTTGGAAAAAAATTTTTAAACAACTTCTAACTTTAACGGGATTTGGCGAGCCTAAGATATCGACCTAAAATTTTTTTTGTTTTCCAAAAAATTTTTTTTTTGAATAAAGAAAAATATTTTTGGTATTAATAATGAAAATTTAAAAAAAGCGTATTTTCGGCCCACCCTAATATATATATATAGAAACGAGATTCGGAAATTCATTTTTATTTATTGTTAACATACTTACGTGATGTACATAGATCATTTGAATGAGCAAAATGATTTTCCTTGCACTGGCATTTATTAAGAAAGCAATAAGAATTTTGAGCTACACAACTATCATTTTTTGAACAGTAACCCCCTATAAGTGGTGAGCAGGTTGATGAATCCGGTCCCCCGTAATTCAATTTACAAACACAAATATTGTCATCTGAACACGTTGAAAATTCAATTCCCGCACAATCTCTCTCGGTTTGACATGGCGATCCCAAAAATTCTACAGTAAATATCGAGAATACGGTTTGAAAAAAGACTTAATCTTTGAGTTTATCAATAATTAAATGAGAACATATACTCGGCACACATTTGGATTCTTGATAAACGTAACCAGTTTTGCATTGACATTTATAGTTGATGCAAATAGAGTTTTCGGGTGCACATGGTTTTAGATAATCGCATGCTACGTTGAATCCTGGCGCACACGTCTCATTGTTTATTGCATAATAACCATGACTACATGCACATTTTTTTTCTTCTGAACATTCTGAGAAGTCTAGGAAGACACGACAATCTATGGATTCTTGACAATCCATGCCTAAGTGTGCTAAGGAATAAATAACAAATAAGGAATATTTCAAAATGAAAATAACAGTTGCATTCCCTAAGAGTGTAAATCTCAAGTTCTTTACAAGTTCACAAAATCACTCTTGTAGAAGTCTACGGCAAGTGCCTTTCGCAAGATATCTTAATTAAATATGACTAAGATACTTGCATATCTTATTAGGTCAGACTTGCTTGATTTACAAGCAGATTACCAAGTCTTTGGAAATAATCTTAAGTAAGACTTGATGAAATCTCCAAAATGTATTCTCATGAAATACATCTTCTTCAAGTTTCGTTCCAGTTTTCCGTAAGAGACTTGCTGGAGGTCTTCAGTCAGGTAACTTGCGTAAGATAATAACTTAGGGTTTAAAGATCAGATTCATCGACTGATAGCAGTCGAATGACATTAACTTGGACTATTAGTCTACGACGGAACGGAAATTTCCAAGAAATTCCAACCTATCGAATTCCTCTTCTTCTTTGAACAGTACACTACAATGCATGGGCTCATGCATTTGCACGAGTGATGCATTTATAATTGAGCACAGGCATATGTCAATCTAGAATATTAGGTGAAAAACAGCAAAGCTCGTAGTAGGGGTCAAGATTGAGGGGAAGTTTTAAGTGAATGGAATCTGACTGTATTGTCATTGCTGAAATATAATTGTCAGTAAACCAACATTCGAGTAGTTTTATCATTAAATTTCAATTAGTATTATGTTCTAGTGCATTGATATTACTCATCTACAACTTGCTTCTCTAATCTCACACATAACTATAATACGTATCGTTAGTTCTACAAGATGTAAAAATTAATATACACTATCAAGTTTATAAGGCAAATATAAAAATTCTGAACTTACGTTTTTTACATTCAGTATTAGCGATAGCTTGAAACATTGATTTGCATTCGCACACGTCACCATAACACTCAGAGTTATCCACTTTGCAGTCAAGATTTGTATGGCAGAATCCATTTAAAATTGGTACACAGGATGTTCCATTAACAGTAATTGTATTCAACGAGCACATGCAAACCTTAGTTTTCGAACATTTGGCAAACTTAACTCTTTCACAATCGGAATCAGTTTTACAAGACAAACCTGATAGCTCTGGAATGACGACAAACAGTGTGAAAAAAAAAGTTCCTGAGCAATGCCGCAGAGATTCTTCCCAAGAACTTTTCCACTCGTAAGACATTTTGGAGCACCAATTAGTACTTTCACAGAACTTCAAAAATTTGTAAGAAAAACTCGATGATACTTGAAACATTCAGCTGCAAGATTTTTGGCAATACAATTCAGAAATTGACAGACCCTAGAAGAGCATTAAAAATTACAGAACACCGGAGGAACGTATTAAGGTGCTTCGTTTTCGGCAAAAGTATTTTTTTCGTTGCTCATCAAGAAAAATATTGTTTTTTATGCTGGAACTGAAATTCCTGCCAAGTTTGAGCTTTTAATTCCAATCCTAAGTACTTTTCATTTGATTTCAAAAGTATCCCATTCAAAATAAACGTAAATTAAATTATTTTTTTTTAACTTTTTAACACTCAGCAGAGTTTTATGATATCAACGCGATTTTGGTCGCAAATTGTAGGGCATTTGGTGTTCTTCAAAAGTGTCTATAGTTACTGAACTGTAATTCCAGCTGTTTCACTTGTGTCCGTTGCGACATTCATTTTTCCTATGAAATTGACATTGATTGGCTTGCAGAACGTAAACCAATAGAAGTACACTATGAATGTTAGTTTAAGTTTGATAGAAAATTTTTTTTTTTTTCAAAAAAAGTCTTATGAGTCAAGTCGCTTAAGTCCATAGTTTTCGAGTTATAGTATTTTCAATAATTTGAACAATAAAACATCAATTGTAATTTTTTTTTTTGATCAAAACATTTTTTCCGGGTAATCATTCCTTACACATAAGTGTTGTAAATGATTCTTAATACTACTCTCCAACTTCATGAGTCTTTAGGGTGTTCGCTTTATGATCGATAGTCCAGAAATTTTTCAAGAAAGAACTACAGGATGTTCTAAGAGTATCTTAATCATCGTAACGAATCCGACGTGATCCACACCATTATTAATGTTCTATATCAGTTTTGTTAAAGCATTGTAGTATGAACTCACGAAATTTATAGAGTTCTGTAAAAGTATCGATCTTTGTTTCAAAATGTCACGAGCGGAACTGCCCTTATGAGGAACGCCTCCCGGATTCTCAAAACGATAATATTGTTATTATTAAAACTCATTTAGTTACTTGGTAAGCACTGATCATTGGAATGCTGTACTGAATTTCCATCGCATTGACATTCATCATCAATACAAGAAGCATGATCAGTTGCACATTTTTCACCCTTCCAGCAAAACGCCTTCAACGCTGGTGCACAGTAAGTTTCATTTACCCGGATATTATTTGATACACAGTCACAATTTTTATTTTTCGAACATATTGCATGATTTATGTTCCTACAATCTTCGTTATTCTGACAGGAATGTCCAAGTATTGCTGCATTTTAAATTAAGTAAAATTATTTGACTTATTTGAACCGATTGTATTCGATAAGAAGTTCGTTAAAGGAAGAGACAGGGTTATGAGTACATCCAATCTTTGGAGTAAAATGAGTCAATCTATATCAATTCTGACAGTCATGCAACCTAAGGTTTTGAAAGAAAAAATTTATACCTATAAAGCTCGTCAAAATGATATTTGTGACTATTTTTAAAGGTGTACGTAAATGGAAAAAAAATAAAAAATTGTTTTTTTTCAATTGAGTCATTATGAATTAATACTATTACACAAAAACTAACTCACATATCTTGAAATTGATTAATTATATATTAAATTAACATCAAAATTTACTAAAAATTAATAAGATAGATCAGTTTAGTGGATAGTGGGCGGGCTTCATAATACATCACGATGGTAACATTTACCATAATCGTATGGGAATATCTTACATATATCATGAAACTCATCACCACAATGCAGAGTATTTATTTCCATATGCACCTAAGAACCGATCCTATGTAGATGAAGAATTCATTTCCATATGACTATGGGAACTATTACTATGAGTATGATAATCATTACCAAAATCTAATTCCCATACGATATAGGACGTATTACCATAGTAACGGGGTAAAATTCAAATATTCAAATTTAAATCTTGATTTCCTACGGTTGATTAATCACCCTGATTGCTGCGACGGCGCAAAGCAATTAGTTAGATAGGGGAGGGTGGGGCAGAGCAGCCCCCCTAAGCCAATTATTATTTTTTGTGGCTTTCAACTATAAGATCACTTTACTTTTGTCCTATTTCGAACAAATTTATAGACATTTTGCCAAAATTCTGAAAATTTTTTTTTTTTGTGGGGCAGAGCGGCCCCCTTTCAAAAAGTGATAAAAAAATTTTTTTTTTTCGTTTTTATTTTTTTTAAATTGTTTTCATCATTAAGAATGTATTTTTTTCTCTTGACAACTATTTTTGGTTTTATATTACTCGAAAAAAATTTTTTAAAGCGTAAAAAATCGTTCACTCTCGATTACCTTAATTACTAATTGTTATTTAATAAAAAAAAAATCAATTCTATAATTTTACTTTATTTCAAAAATTTATCAAGTAAAAAAAAAAATTTAATTTTTATAAATTTTTAGTGACCAAATTTGCCTCTTACATAGAGAAACGGTCGAAAAAAATGAAAAAATAATTTTTTCGGAAGTTTCGGCTGGTCCATTTTGCCCCAGGTGTTATGCGTAAGGCTAGAAATGTGGAATTTTAATAATTTTTTTTTTAATTTGACGATAAAAATATGAAAAAATCACTTTTTCAAAATTTTGGGCTTGTCCATTTTGCCCCAAATGTCATGCGTAGGGGTAAAAATGCGCAAACATATCGGATTTATAGTAATTAGTCGAAAAACAAAAAAATTTTTTTTTGGTCAAAATTTCAGGGGGGCCGCTCTGCCCCACCCTCCCCTATATATTAGGGTGGCGCAAAAAAACCGACTATTTTTTTTTTCGATCTCGCATGAAAATTTGTTGGTTGACGATGTATTAAGAAACCTTAGCCAAGAGCCAGCTGAAACAATATTTTCGGGTCAGAACCACTGTTTTTTGATCCCGTTTCGAACCCTCATCTGATTTATTTCTTCTTCTGAGCTGGCTCTCAGTTCTTTAATCGTGATGACATGGCTTGGAAAAACTTCTTTCTTTGAGAGAATCTGTAAAAAATTGCAGTGGAGGGCAAGGATTTGTTCAATGCTCTTGCAGAGCTTCTGACGTGCAATGCACTACAAAAAGGCGTGCGTGCAAGAAAGCTAACGTTTCGTGCAACATTAGATGTCACTCGAGTTTACCGGGTGTAAATAAATAAAAATAGTCGAATGATTTTATATTTTAAGTTTTTTAAATAAATAAAACATGAAATTTTATCTATAAATAAATAACATTGGCTGCTCCAGCTACTATCTTATCTTTTTTTAGTTGTCTCCTTTTGAGGAATCCGATATTCCTAGATATTACTCGATTGGCAAAACAGCTATTAGACATTTCATGAACTGTCTAAAGATTTTAGACACTTCGTGTAACTGATCAACCATTACACGATCTGGTTGCAGTTCATGAAATGACTAGACAGTTCACGAACTGTCTAATTTCACGATCTGTCTACGACATATGTATATATATATATATATATATATATATTAGGGTGATTCAAGAAACAAACAAATTTTTTTTTTTTCTTCCAAACAGGTTCAAAAGTTTCGTTTAGATAAAAAAAGACGCCTGTGAAATTTAGAGCTCTTAATATTAATATTAACATTATCCGCATTGCACTTTTCTATTTCCCATAAGAATGACATGGAAAAAATTTTTTTTATGTCTTCTGATTTTTATAAGTAGCTAACGATGCGTCATAGAAATAATTGGCAGGCATATTTTTGTAGGGAATTGAATGCTCTACAAAAAAAGATTCTTATCATTTTTTGCAGAATCTATTTGTTCAAAAGTTATTTGAGGTTGAAGTCGAATTCATATTAAATTTTGAGTTTTTCTTACTTTTCCGGCGAAACTATCAGACCTATTACAAAATATCATGGAACCTTTTTTGTAGACAATTTTATTCCCTAGAAGTTATACCGAATAAAGTTTTTTCGAATTCCGCATTGTTTTCTAGTTATTTTTATTTTAATGTCAAGCTCTTAAAATCGATCAGAAGACTATTTTTTTTATGAGCATGACATTAAAATGAAAATAACTAGAAAACAATGCGGAATTCGAAAAAACTTTATTCGGTATAACTTCTAGGGAATAAAATTGTCTACAAAAAAGGTTCTATGATATTTTGTAATAGGTCTGATAGTTTCGCCGGAAAAGTAAGAAAAACTCAAAATTTAATATGAATTCGACTTCAACCTCAAATAACTTTTGAACAAATAGATTCTGCAAAAAATGATAAGAATCTTTTTTTGTAGAGCATTCAATTCCCTACAAAAATATGCCTGCCAATTATTTCTATGATGCATCGTTAGCTACTTATAAAAATCAGAAGACATAAAAAAAATTTTTTCCATATCATTCTTATGGGAAATAGAAAAGTGCAATGCGGATAATGTTAATATTAATATTAAGAGCTCTAAATTTCACAGGCGTCTTTTTTTATCTAAACGAAACTTTTGAACCTGTTTGGAAGAAAAAAAAAAAATTTGTTTGTTTCTTGAATCACCCTAATATATATATATATATATACATATGTCGTAGACAGATCGTGAAATTAGACAGTTCGTGAACTGTCTAGTCATTTCATGAACTGCAACTATATATATATATATATATATATATATATATATATATATAGTTATTTATAAGCGTGATTCGGAAATTTATTCCCATTTATTATCAGCATACTTACTTAGTTCACAGAGAGCATTTGAATGAGCAGAATGATATTCCATGCACTCGCATTTATCACGAAAACAACGAGAATTTTTAGCGACACAATCATCATCTTTTGAACAGTCAGCCCCTATAAGTAGCGAGCAAGTTAATAAATCCAGTCCCCCGTAATTCAATTGACAAACACAAATATTATTATCTGAACACGTTGAAAATTCAATTTCCTGACAATCTTCCTCAGTTTGACATGGCATTCCCAAAAATTCTACAGTAAATAACGAGAATACGGTTTGAAAAAAGACTTAAACTTTGAATTTATCGAAAATTGAATAAGATCATATACTTGGCACACATTTGGATTCTTGATAAACATAACCAGTTTTGCATTGACATTTATCGTTGGTGCAAATAGAGTTTTCGGATGCACATATTTCTCCATAATCGCATGCTTCGTTGAATGCTGGTGCACACCTCGTATTGTTTATTGCATAACGACCATGACGACATGCACATTTTTTTTCTTCTGAACATTCTGAGTGGTCTAGGAAGACATGACAGTCTATGGATTCTCGACAATTCATGCCTAAGTGTGCTAAGAAATAAAGAATAAATTAGGGATATTTCAAAATATAAATAACAGTTGAATTCTCTAGGAGTCTAAATCTCAAGTTTTCTACAAGTTTACATAATCACTCGAGTAGAAGTTTACGGCAAGTGCCTTTCGCAAAATATCTTGTAACGAGGTAGAATGCTTCAGCATTCTGTTTAAATTTAATTTCGACTCGCGCCTAAAGATCCAGCCTCCTTCTTCAACAACTGCCAATCTGAAAGAAAATATACCGACTTATGCGCCGGGGTCGCTGTGGTCGAGTTCCTCGAAATTTGGTTTTAGGGGTTGGCCAGCCTGCGTCGAGAGAGGCACTAGGCCCAGAGACAACGAGTTGTCGGTCTCTTGGCTCGCAGCAACCATCGTAGACCGACGTTTTCCCTGACTACTACTATTGCTACTACTACCACTATTATCACTACTCTACCATCTGGCACTGTTTTACGCCATTTGCTAAAATAGCCAAGAACCAATAAGCCCACGTGCTACGTGGAAGCTTATTTCATTAAGTTGTTTAATTATATTACTTTGGATTGGATCTAGAGGTTTGGTTATCGAGGATTCTGGAGTTCAGGAGGATCCGGAGGTTATTGGATTGAGGAAAAGGACTGTTGGAAAGGTCAAGGTGTTGTTGAAGTGATTTGTGCGCATAATTGTGGAGAATGGTTGAAGTAAGTTGGTCGTAATTATTTATCGGTCATGTAGTATAAAATTGTCATCGGTAAATTGATTAATTGCGTAATTAATTTATTCAGTTAGTAGAGTCTTTGTTAAATTGTTAAAATTTGTTAAATATTATAGTCAAGTCGAGTCAGTCAAAATTTTTGAAGTCAAATCGAGTCAGTTTCACCAGTCATATTAATTATTCATTGTTCACGTTCATTTTTATTAATTATTTGTAAAGTGACTTCATCTGTAATAAATTCCATAGTTATGTTTACTAAAATATATTAATTAATTATCGAACCATGTCAACCTTCCTGACAAGTTTAGTATAAGATCTCTCTAATTTTAATACTGAGTGGTCCAATACGGGGTTACCCTCGTCCTGAGATTACTGAGCATAGCTAAACAGGAACGTAAGACACCTTTAAGTTGTACACATCCGTGGGCCCTTGTTTTATCAATACCACAATCAAATTGATAAAATAAGTGGACCCATTACAATCTTGAATAAATCTGACTGATATACTAGCATATCTCATTAGATGTAGACTTAATTGATTTACAAGCAGATTACCAAGTCTTTAAAAAGAATCGCAAGTAGGACTTGATGAAACCTTCAAAATGTATTCTCATGAAATTCATGTTCTTCAAGTCACGTTTCAATTTTCCGTAAGATATTTGCTGGAGGTCTGCAGTTAGGTCACTTGCTTAAGATAATAACTTAGGGTTTAACGATCGGAGTCATTGACTGGCAGCAGTCGAATAACATTAACTTGGACAATTAGTCTACGAAGGAGCGGAAATTTTCAAGAAATTCCAACCTATCGAATGCCCCTTCTTCTTTGAACACTACAACGCATGGGCTCTTGCATTTGCACGAGTGATGCATTTATTTCGATGCACAGACACATGCGAATTTAGAGTATCAGGTGGAAGATAGCGAAGCTCGTAGTAGGGGTCAAGATTTAAGGGAAGTTTCAAGTGAATGGAATCTGACTGTATTGTCATTGCTGAAATATAATTGTAAGTAAACCAACGTTCGACTAGTTTTATCATTAAATTTCAATTAGTATTATGTTCTAGTGTATTGATATTACTCATCTACAACTTGCTTCTCTAATCTTACACATAACTATAATACTTATCGTTAGTTCTACAAGACGTAAAAATTAATATATATTATCAAGGTAAATATAATAATTTTGTACTTACGTCTTTCACATTCAGTATTAGCAATAGTTCGAAACCATGATTTGCATTCGCACTTATTATCAAAACACTCAGAGTTATCCACTTTGCAGTCGGCATTATCTTCGCAGAATTCATTCAAAATTGGTACACAGGATGTTCCATTAACAGCAAGTGTATTCAATGAGCATACACAAATCTCAGTTCTCGAACATTTGGCAAACTCAACTCGCTCACAGTCAGAATCAGTTTTACAAGACGAACCTAATAGCTCTGGAATAACGAAATTCCAGTGTAAGAAAAAAAGTTCCTAAGCAATCCCGGAGAGATTCCTCCCAAGAACTTTTCCGCTCGTGGAACATTTTGTAGCACCAATCGGTACTTTGACAGAACTTCAGAAATTCATAAGAAAAACCCAATGATACTTGAAACATTCAGCTGCATGGTTTTTAGCAATACAATTCAGAAATTGATGAACCCTAGAAAGAGCATTGAAAATTACAGAACACCGGAGGAATCTATAAGATTTTTTCCAATATGGTCTATAATGCTTTATCAAAACTTCACTGTTACAATGACGCTAAATCGAGTGCTGCTAAAATTCACAAAATATTATAATACACTTTTAGAATATTCTATAGACATTTTCTTAAAATATTTCTGAAACTTCAGCCATGGCACGAATCCTGTAGCAATTAATGAATCATTCATGCAAGATTTTCGAAAACTTTACGCACGGCTTTACAGTAATTTTTTTGGAACATTGAAAACAGCGCAAATGCCGCTGATATTCGAGAAATGTCTCTAAATTATATCAGTAGCTTCGTCCTTCAGATCACTCAGTAGTACCGTTCATGTTACGCTCTTCATTCCACACATTTCAGCTTAAAAAATAACAAGTCATCGCTGTTGCTATCAACCAATTTGTTTATCAATCATGACGTTCGTTGTGCGCTTTAAATAAACATCTTAAGTTATTTTATCCTATGTATTTTACATTTCATTTATTTGTTTATTCATTTAATTATGAATAACAAACGGAAAAATGAGAGTGAGCTTTCCATGAAAAGTCTTAAAAATAAATTTTAAAAATATCAAGATTTAATTTATATTGAAAAATCATTAAGATCATCAAATAATTCCATTACTAGTGGATCTTCACCTGAGGGTAATTGTTTGAGTTTTATACATATTTTATACTTGGGCAACATATATTTTATATATTCTGTTGTACCTTTTCCTGACTGGGTTAAGATTTAAAATATAAGTGAAGTTAGATTTTAATTATCTATTCCTTCATTTTTTGCATCAGCAATTTGTTATTATATTTTTATAGCTGCTGGTCGCTTATCTTAACCTAGCTGTTATATTGCTCTTCCAAACTCTGGCGATGACGATCAACGTCAGAGTCAATACTCTGATAACGATAATGTGATTGGTTCATCCAAGAATTCTAAGACGTCAGGCGAGTCTCTTGAGTTAGTGGGTTCTGAAGTTCCCCACCTCAGTGAACTGATCTTAATAATGCTCGGTACGGACAAACGTCTCTTTAAAGACAAGATTTACAATTTACATTCCGAACTTCCTGCATGCAGGAAAGAAATTGTATCATCTAGATTAGAGAAGGATGAAGAAATTAGATTGGTTGACAGTTACCCCAATGAAGGGAATATATTGCCAGCTCCTGTCCTTAACCCGGAACTGATTCAACTTCTCAACAAGACTGCTAAATCCCGTGACAAATACTTGACTCAAACCCAAGACTTATGTGGTCGTAGCCTTGTCGATTTTAGACAAGCTATTACCAATATTTTTAATGATGATAATGATCCTGTCGATAAAAATGAGTTACTCCAACTCCTCTGGGACTAGAGCAGCCTAATGTGCGAGTCAATGTTTCAACAAGGCAAGTCAAGACGTTCGTAAATTTATTCTTGTGTCGATGACAAAAGAAAATCTATTCTCGAAGAGTCTGTCACCGACGAGCTCCTTTTTGGTCAAGATCTTAGTAAACGCATCAAAAATTCTGTCTTCGTGGAGAAAACTAGCTATTCTATGAAGACCCAACCTCCAAAAAAGGATTTTTCAAAGGAGGTAACTCCTTTAAACTGGAGAAGCCCACCTGCATCTTGCGTCAACACCAAACAGACGGACTATCAGCGTATTCTTTTCGCAAGATCAGCCCTGACGAACAGGACCAATCAAATTTCAACCCGATCTCAAGCCCGAGGTCAGAGTTCGGTTCAGTTCAATCGAACTCAGAACAAAATATAGAGGCTTGTGTGGTTGCTGATCGTTTAAGATATTTTTTACACGCCTGGTCTTATATCACCTCTGATCCATTTATACTGAAAATTATTTATGGGTATAAAATTCCTTTTACGTCAACTCCGGTACAATCATTCATACCTAGAAACAATAACTTCTCTGACAACGACTAAATCAAAATGCAGGAAGCTATTAATGATCTTCTGTCTATGGGGGCCATTCAAGAGTACATGAAAAAAGACGGTCAATTTTTGTCAAGTATTTTTCTTGTTCCCAAAAAGAATGGAAAAATGAGATTTATTCTTAATTTAAAAAATTTTAATTTATTTATAGAAACAAATTATTTTAAAATGGAAGACTTTCGTACGGTTCTTAAGCTTATGTAAAAAGCTGTTTCATGGCTAGTTTTGATCTTCAGAATGCATATTTTATGATTGCAATTCATGAAAATTATTGGAAATTTTTAAGACTCATTTGGAACGGTCATCTCTATGACTTTGTTTGTCCGCCTGTTGGTTTGAGTACTGCCGGGAAAACATCTATTGGACAGGTTCCAATTGCAAAAGTAACTGATAGGACATATCCCAAAAACCCAGATCCCTATTACCTGAATTACCAATTACTAATAACCCCAATGACCCAAATTTCCTATCACCTAAAATCCCAATTACCAGTAATTTCACTCACCAATACTACCAATTACCCAAATTTTCAACAATTCAAAAGTTCGATAGCTTAATTTTTCGTTAACCACACACATTTGTGACATGACATTCCTTTTGGACAGTTTTCGTAAGCTCAAAGTCAACTTCTTTGTTACATAACAAAGAAATCCACTCTGGGCGTTTTATGATCGATAGTCCAGAAATGTTAAAAAAAAACTATAGGATGTTCTAAGAGTGTATTATGACATTTTATCGAATCCAACTTTATCCACACCATTGTTAATGTTCTATATCAGTTTTGTTAAAGCATTGTAGTATGAACTCACGAAATTTATAGAGTTCTGTAAAAGTATCGATCTTTGTTTCGGAATGTCACGAGCGGAACTGCCCTTATGGGGAACTCTTTCCGGATTAATAAAACGATAATATTGTTATTATTAAAACTCAATTAGTTACTTGGCAAGCACTGATCATTGGAATGCTGTACTGAATTTTCATCGCATTGACATTCATTATCAATACACGAAGCATGATCAGTTGCACATTTCTCACCCTCCCGGCAAAACGCCATCAACGCTGGTGCACAGTAGGTTTTATTTACCCGGATATTATTGGATAAACAGTCACAAATCTTATTTTTCGAACATATTGCATGATTTACGTTCCTACAATCTTCGTCATTTTGACAGGAATCTCCAAGTATTACTGCATTTAAAATTGAGTAAGATTATTTGATTAATTTAAAACGATTGTATTCGATAAGAAGTTCGTTAAAGGAAGGGACAGGGTTATGAGTACATCAAATCTTCGAAGTAAAGTGAGTTGATTTATATTCTTCTGACAGTCATCCAACCTAAAGTTTTGAAAAAAAAACATTTATACCTTTAAAGCTCGTCAAAATGTTATTTTTGACTATTTTTAAAGGTGTACATAAATGAAAAAAAAGTAAATAATTGTTTTAATTTCAATTGAGTCGTTATGAATTAATACTATTCCATAGAAACCAACAGGTATCGTCCCCAAGACCCAATAAGAAGTTAAGTAGGGGAGGCGATTTTCCGAAAACTGCTGTGAGGGCGCGAAGCAATTAGTTGTAAGGGCAAAACAGTGACCAGTAAGAAGAGAACTGGACCAGCCATCCAAGAGGACTCCTCACACCGTACGTGTTACATTCAAATAAAAACAGAATTGTAATGGGAAATAAAGAGGACGTGTTGTAGTTAAAGGACGAGAGCAAGAAAGATGTACCAGGGCATCAGCAGTGGGCTGTACTGCGGAAGAAGTTAACAAGAGGTGAATCAGTTCTCGGGTAAAAGCCAGAATTAATAATTTATTAAATCAAAAGCGTAATTATTAATCAATCTATTCGTGGAGCAGTTGCCATTTCCGGTTTAAAAATGCAAACAATTTCTCGTCAAGGAAGCTAAAAATTTTTATTTATTGAAAATTAGTTTTACGGCAAGTAGCCTAAAATTAAAAAATTATAAACTAAAGTAATATGCAATCAATTTTAAGTCTGTTTACATAAGAAGATCTAGAGAAATTCAAGTAAATTAGTGAACTACGTGCATAAATAGATAATTTAAATTAGAACAAATCAATGTCAGTCCTGAAATTATAAATTATTGAACTTTTGATATATAAAAAGTAACTTTTTTTCGAGTTAGCGGAAAGACAACGCGTGCCCGAAACAGAGAGAGAAAGAAATAGACGCGTGAGTTAAAAAGAGACAGCGCGAGTCCCTAGCGTCTCTCTCAACGTTACAAAATTTTTTTCACTGTAATCTAAATTTCTCCAAAATCGTTAGATACGATAACTAATCGCGTTGAATGAGAAATATGATTATTATTAAGGGAGAAAGTTAGTAACATAGAAAATTCTTATTTAATCCAGTCCATCGGTTAATTAAAATGAATTAATAAATTGTATGTAGTCGTGTGAGTTCAGTAATGGGGAGATAATTAATTAACTAAAACGTGTGTGTGTGAGAGAGAGAGAGAAAAGGAATTTCCGGTGGAAATAATATAAAATGAAAGATCCAGGGGATCATGCCACTGGCCATATTTATGAAAGTCCGGTGGACATTCGAATCAACTTTAAATTATGATTCGGTGGATCAGGCATCGTATCTGGGAGGCTGAGTTTATTCTAGTCACGTTCTAATCAAGATCAATGAAGAAAAGGGTCAATTTGTTGCAAAGTTGAGGTGCACTCTGTTATATCACAATTAAAGGAATTTTTCTAGTACATATAGTCACTTTTCCTTGAAACTATGGGTGTGTATTCTATGAATTCCATAATTATTACCATAACGTTGTGGTTTGAGATTTTATGACTGGACTAAGAACGGATACTATAATTTCCTCTCCATGCATATGTTTATTTTTTCTATTCATACGGTATTTTAAAACAAGGGTGTGGTATTTTACTTTAAAATTGCGGAAGCCGTCAGTACTTTCACGTAAAGCGAAGTATTACGCGGTAATAGCTGTAAGAGTAGAATAGCATACGGTGCTTATGGTGAAAATGCCGTAAGTCATCGTAAAATACTGTAAATTACCGAAAAATGCTGCATGTTTGCCGTAGAAGTACCTATTTTGGCGTAAATTGTACACTGAAAAAAATCACCGGGGTGACGTCAAGCGGTGTAGGTGTTACAATTTTCGGTGTTAAATTTACCCCCGAAAGCGGTTTGAAAATAACGCATCCGCCGGTGTAAATATTCTTCACCGGTGTTAAATGAAATTTTCCGGTGTTCAAATATTTCACTTTAGGAATGTGCGCTCATGTGTGTGCGTGTGTGCACGAGCTCACGTGTGTGAGCTCATGCGTGTGTATACTCGTGAATTTGTGTGTGTGTGTGTGTGTGTGTTAAGATATTTTTTGCGTATTATAAGCTTTTCGAAGCTAATACTCTGAGCTGACGCAAATTATCCCGCTTTAACATACATTACACCGCTGGTGTAATTTTATTTCAACACCGGGCGGAGTTAAAAAGAGTCCATTTTTAACACCGCTCTTTTTACAGTGTAGTAAAATGTGGTAAATTACAGTAATTTACCGTAATTTGGATCCACCAGGGCATTTGTAATTCGTTACCTTGTTCTTCACAGACGAATTCACTCCTTGATTCTTTTAGTTTACAGGTGAAATTATCATCACAGCATGGTAGTGAATTTCGAAGATTACACTAAATAAATTTAATAAAAATCATCAACATTAGAGTTAAGAATTTTATGATCCAAGCGTCAAAACTTCAAGTTTCAGTGTCTTTAAAGCCAGTCAAAACGAGCTAATTTCGGTTGGGCGCGTTTTGATCCCCGGACAGAATATCTCCCAGACAAAATATCCCCCGATGGTTGACCCTGGGAACTTCTATTCAAAACGGTTTTGTATGGTAATGTGGCACATAAACAATAGGAAAGTCAGCCGTGTACACACAGATGGCGTTTAATTACATACGTGTAGCCGGTTACTTACCATCTTGTAATAGATTAAATAGAAATTAAAATATTTAATAATTAATTTTATTTAAAACCGTACGATGGACGGTGGCGTTATAGGTCCAACCCATTTATAATTTTTAGGTAACTTCAGTGTTAGTTATGAGGCAGGATGTGTTGGAGGTGCCTCACTGACGATTCCACCAACACATCTGGGATGAAACCTAATATTGTTCGGTGTCTATTAAACTTTAAGTTTGATAAAGATTATAAGTTTGGCGAGTTAACGCGGCAAATTACACATTTTAATTCGCGATATCTACAAATTATCGACCAGTTTTCAAGTAGATATTTAAGTGTACACGTGTCAGCTTAACATCAAAATGGCGGTTTATGTGACATCATCTTTACATATACTCACAACATCAATTCTTGTTTAGAATTGTTACTCTGAATAAGATTACAACTAAAATAACCGAGTGGGAGTTCTTAAGGATATTTTGTCTGGGGATGAAAACGCGCCCAACCCTAATTTCGAGCCGATGCTGTAAACAACTACTAGCGAATTTGTAATTCACAAACACATGCATCCAGTAGGCAGAAACACAATTGTTTCGGCACAGTGTTTGTTATGTTTATTAATGTTCATTTGCAGCCTTATAACTATCGTTTCTTGCTTCTCACTTTAGTTTACTCATTGTATTTTTTGAGTGACGGTTTTAATTAACCGAATGAAATTACTAAAAATGCGTGAAAATAATTTTTTTGTCTTATTTATTATCTAATAAGTGACTGCAAATCACAGAATTCTCGTTCTCTAACAGTTCTTCGCATCATCAGCTTGAAATCAACTAGTTTCGTACTGGCTGCTGACACTGAATTATTAAATTCACGTGCAGGTAATCATGGAAAATACAGTGTGTGACTCAGAATCAACAACACGATTTAAGACTGCGGGTGAAGTCAGCCTTCACCTACGGCTCGGGTAGCTAAATTCGCCCTAGTCTGGAATCGTCTTGTTCCATCCATTGTCATATAAAATAAGGTTGAAGGGGGAAGCTTTGAACAGAGGCAGCTTTGAACAACGTTTATTAAAAGTAAAAAAAAAAAGGATTTTTCCCACTGCAAATTTTAAATTTAAGGTGGCAACACAGCTGCAAACTAGAATCCATCAACGAATGTATTATTTTTCACGTTAAACCTAACCTCCAATTAACGGTCGAATTTACGCTGCATCTCATAGTTACAATGTAAGAAATTCGCAGACTGAATGCGGATTAAATCCGGAGTGAATGCGGAGTGAATGAATTTTTAATTATTCACTCCCCTGGGACTGAAATTCACTTCGCAGGGGAGTTTTCACAGAGACGATAATTTTTTATTAATTTAATCCCTCCGGAGTGAAATTCACACACATTTGTACACACACGCACACATTTACACACACACACATTTGCACACACACACATTTGCACACATGCACGCACACACACAAATTTGCACACCTGCACACACCCAAATATACACACACACACAAACACCTGCACACAGTTGCACACACACACACACACACACAAACACCTGCACACAGTTGCACACACACACACACACACACACAAACACCTGCACACAGTTGCACACACACACACACACACAAACACCTGCACACAGTTGCACACACACACACACACACACACACACACACACACACACACACACACACACACACACACACACACACACACACACACACACACACACACACACACACAACACACACACACACACACACACACACACACACACACACACACACAGTTTAATATAAATTTATTTAAGTATTAAAACTCCGGACTGGAGTCAATTGGAAGTGAAATATAATCCGCGTCACTCCGCGATCACTCCGCTAAAAAAAAACTCCCAATTCACTCCGCATTCGGAGTGATTTTTTTTAAAACTCCGGAACTCCGAGCGCCGGAGTGAATCCGGAGTTAATTCGGATTTAATTTTAATCCGAATTCACTCCGGATTCACTCCGGATTTTTTACAGTGTAAAATAGTAATATATTCAAAAATGTATAAAGTGTCATTTAATTTTTAAACCGATATGGTCTGGGTTTGATTCCCAGTCCGGGCTATCTACATTTTTCTCAATTTATCTATAAATTGTCATATTGAGAAGGTTATTTGCATGATTGCATGTTTAGGTTTCCACTATATTTAAATGGACATCCATATCGGTATCGCGCCAAGTGCTCTACCAGTTGAGTTATCCGGCACTATACTATATTCCATTCAATTTGATCTATAACTTATTGAGCCACACTATTATCTCAGGTTTTATAAATTTTAATTAAACTAATAAATCTAAGACTTAATTATGAAAAATAAGAACGATAATAAAAATTATGAATGTAATGATGTTAATTCATCGGGTGATCTTATAGATTGTTCAAACCTGCCCCAGGCTTATTGAAAGATGCCCCTAAGGGGGAAATTCTGTCTTTTTAAATTAACGACATAGTTTCGATGAAACACTTTTTTTGAATTAACTAAAATGCATTACGAAAGATAAATGACCAAAGTATCGATTAAGGCGTTATAGAAATTATATACTATATCACATTAAAAGTAATAAATAAATAAGATAAAAATATTCAAAGGTGCCCCTCTCTTCCCTACTATATCCCATTCATAAATGATGAATTATCGAATTTTACGTTTTCATTATTTTTGGCGCACTGATTAATCCCACTTCCATTTTTTTCCTGTGCACGAATCATCCATACTGTCAATGCAGCTAAATATATATGCAAAGTGTAGAATAAATGTTTCATTAACATTGTACACCAATTTTATCCAGTATTATTGGTGAAATGAAGCCAATTAAGCTTTAAAGAATTAAAGATTTCCACATCAAAACCACTACTACAAAAATCACGCACTTTAGTCAGAAGAGAATTATTTTTTACTAGTTGATTGCTTTTAGTAATTTGAGGTTTGATTAGTTCAAAATCACATCGTCTAATGACTTCCTGCATAAGATCATTACTGTGCTTCAAGGTATACTTAAAAACTGATAATCAAAAATTGATAAATAATAGACCTACAATAGATTTTTTTTAATAACTACGTATTAAAACCAATAATATAAAAATTAATTATTTCACAGTTCTACATGATAATAAATAAATGTTAGGTTTTTTTGTTATTGTAAGGTAAGTGACTCCTCTATCGGCCAGGCCCCCTTTATCGGCCCCTTAGTCGAAGAATCGATATATTTCCATCATACGTACGTATTCATGCATGAATAGTTTAAAAACAAGAAAAAGTAAAATTAATCTAGTTTAGATTGAACATACTCTGATTATCGTAAGAATTCATTTTATAAAAAAAAAATCGGTCTGTCAGTTGACCCTGCGGGCCAGCCCCAAAACTTCCCGCTGTTTTCGAGCTCGTTGAGCTCGAAAACATTATTGTGAATACATTTTCAAGCTCTTCGAGCTCGCAAATACTTTTGTATGCCATTGATTTGTAAAAAAAACAATTTTTTAGCATTTCCTTCTCCCACGATATCTCGCGAACGAATTAACCGATTTTGATGGTTAAGGCGGCAATCGACGCGTTTTGTCAAGTTCTAAAGCTGATCAAATTTTGAAATTGATTTATTTAGCCGTTTTTGAGAAATTTCAAAAAAACCAAGGAAAAAATTTTTTTTGAATTCTTTCGTCAACGGTTTCTCTTGAACGAATGAACCGATTTTGATGGTTGATTTTGGTGGCATTTGACGCGGCTTATAGAGTTTTAGAGCTGATTAGATTTTGGAATCAATCCATCGAGCAAATTAAAAATTATCCAAATAAAACATTTTCGAAAAAATTTTATTTTTGAAATATCTCTGAACGCACCCTACCGATTAAGTTCAAATTTTTACGGCCTCAAGGCATTAACAAGCTGCGTCGAATGACACCTCAACGATCAAAATCGGTTCATCCGTTCAAGAGTTATGAATATTTACATACATACATACGTACGTACACACATACATACACTCGGACATCATCGTGAAATTAGTCAGGATTGCTTCCTAGGACCTCGAAACGTCGACATCTGATTCTTCGTCGATTCTTCGTCGACAACTGTCTTCAAGCGGAATCAGATAGCAATCAGGCGTTCTGAAAAGGGTGACTAATATTTCATAGATTTTCCATTCAAGGATTAAAAAGAAAAACTCTTTATGTTGATATTTAATTTAATTAAGTGTTACAATGATCTATTGTCAATGAAAAGAACACCTACTCTACAAAACCAAAGCTGACAATGGTCCATAGGATCCACTATTATTCAGATTTTCTTTTAGTTAACTGATATGCATAGATTATTAGCGACAGCAAAGAACTTTGGTTTACATTGACAACTAAAATTAATGCAAACAGAGTTCTGAGCCATGCATTGATCATCTTTCCAACAATATCCATTTAAAATTGGCATACATGTTGATGGTCTGACTGCCATATTATTTAATGCACAAACACATTTCCCTTCGGGTGAACAAGCAGAATGCCATGAATCGCTGCATTCTGAAACATCAGTACAGGTACTAACCAAGTGTGCTGCAACAATGAATCACTGTATAAATGGACTGGATTACCCATTTTCGTAATGAACCTTATAATTTTTCAAATTGACATTGGTAAATTGTACTTACTCTCAACACATTTGTCAACAGATACTGCCGTGTGATTACTTTTACATTGACATTGATTATCAGAACAGTAAAATGAATCAGAATAACAATCCTGAGCATCTGAACAAAATCCTTTTAAAGTCGGTACACAAAGAAATTTATCAAGTGCAAAATAATTCATTTTACAAACACAGAAATTATCTTCTGAACATCTTGAATTTTTAATGTGCATACAATCCAGGTCTGTTGCACACAACTTGCCTATCATAACTGAACAAAATGAAAATTTAGAACATTAAGTATTACAATCAATTTATTATTATACTGTGGAGAAACGAGTTAATCAAGAGTCAAATTTCTCTTTAAACCCGCGTGAGTATTTTTTCTGAAGTTCAAGAAAAATAAATAAATAACAGATACTTTCCATATCATATGTAAATCTGCATTCAAACTGCGGGTTCTTATACCTGTTTAGCGAGTCGAAACAAATTAATTTCCGACCAATTTGATTAATTCAGAAGTAGCTTCTCACTATCGGCCACCTCATCGCTTTGATTTAAAGTTGGCTTGTTGTAACTGACTACACGGGTCGAAAAATTTGATCTGATTTTAGTCTAATTTGACTATTTGATCTATTTTTGATTTTTTATATAGAATTTGAGCTGTTTTAATCTGTTGTTTTAAAAACCAATTGCCCTACGGGCAGACAAAACTAGATTAATTCATGAACTTTAAAAAATTAGGTTCTAAAAATTTGCAAGGACTGAACTAGATTAAATCATGGACTTGTAATATTTTTATTTATGAGCAATATTTGTAAAAAATACATTGTTACAGAATTGATTATGTTATGTTTACTATTTATTCAGTATCTTTTGTTTGAAAATGTCGACAGTTAATGAAAGTTTGACAGCTTTATGTTTTAGTTCTCTTGACTGAATATTTATAGTATTGAATAAAAGTAATGAAATCACTCTTAAAATGTCAAGAAATTTTTCTTATTCACTGGATAAAATCGAAAATATTTTGGCATTAGAAACCATCAAGATTCTTGTGAAATCTTATTATGGGAGCGCATTAGTATGTTCCAAATATCAAGAAAATTAAAATAAATTTATGAATCTATATTATTATTATTATTATTATAATTGTTTATAATTGTAAAAAGTCCTGTTTTTGATCTAAAAGCGATTAGAAACAGACTAATAATTATAGTAAATAAAGTCTGGTTTTGTCCTTAAAAACAATTGAACACAGACTATAAATTATAATAAGAAAGTTTGTTTTTAGACTAAACGTGACTTAAAACAGACTAAATATCATACGAAAATAAGTCTGATATTGTCCTGGATAGGGAATAGTACTTGCAAAACCAGTTTAAATTCTTAGGTAAAATAATTTCGATTTATCAACTTAAATTCAAGAAAAAACATATGAATTTATCATTTATTTTAAAACAGATCTAATTTTTTGACCTGTGTAAGCAGGTATTGGACCACGCAGTGTCAATGGAGGTAAGATTATAATAATTCTACTTACTGGGCTCACATTGGTAATTGAAATGTGGCAAGTAATCGAAATTACATTGACATCTATTTGATAGACAAACTGAATTTTTGACATAGCAATCCTTGTTCCTTGAACAATAACCATCTAAGAGGGGTGCACACTTTCCGTTACTTAAAGGAATATGATTTTCTTCACAGACACATTTGTTGTCACTAGAACATGTTTGTCCCGTGCCCACACAATCAGAATTATCTTCACAATATTGATACGATTGCCCTATCGAAATATAAATAGTCCATCATTATGATAATTCATTAATACTTGACCGTACAGAAGCGTAAACTAACTTGGTACACATTCAGCATTTAAGTGTTTCATAAAGTTGGGAATGCATTGACATCTATTATTAATGCAAATAGAGTTTGCTATCTCACAGGGTTTACTCTTTGTACAGAACTGGCCAAGCGGCTGGGCACATTTTGTGCCATTGAGTGCAATGTAATCTATGTAACACAAACACTCCCTCTTATTTGAACAATATGAGTACTTTATATTGGCGCAGTCGTTATATCCCCTGCATGTCTTCTCCAGCGAAACTAAAAATAAGAAAAATAATACTTATAGAGAAACTGATCGATTACTGATTATACAGAGTTTTGACTTGACCGTATGGATCGTTTATCCATTCAACCTACCAGGTTAAAAATACTTTTAACCCTTCTTAAAAAATCCGATAGATTCTTATAGCTGTATGTATAAGGCACTATACTTAACTATAGCACTTCCTATAGAAGTCATTCATTCTTATAAATTCTCTATGAGAATTTATGAGAATCAATTGGATTCTATAAGATTTTCTAAACAGGGATCAACTTAATACCTTCAGAAATTTTGATTTAAAACAGTTATAATTTTTTCTATCTTGAAAATTGAACTTTCACAGTAGAGTTTGCAAGAAATAACGTATCCCACAGGCGGAATAAAAAGCGAACATGACAATAGAACTTTTCATTTTCAGTGCGCATGACTCAATATCCGCCACATTTTTCAGTGTTTATACGTCTATGAGCAGTGTATGTATGTTTGCTCAGCAATTTCTATGAAAAGTGTCCGAAACTTTTGAATTGCCGCCTTTAAAACATGTTGCATGTGCTCGCGCTTGACTTGTCATGAGCAGACCTATCCTGATTACGCTATTCGCTTTAAGGTTGTACTATATTGACCTATAAGGATTTCTGTGGTTGTCGCTTGCTTGCCTAAAGCTCATAGCGGCCACCACACTCGTCCTTATGTCAATACATTCTAAGCCTCACACTCATGTCGCGACAACATTATTGTCAAATAATCTGCTCCATAGTCCACGCGTTGCATAAACTACTATTACTGTATCATGATCATCATGGTGATTATTACCACAATATTATGGTAACCATAACCATAATGTCATGGTAACTTTTGATATAAATTATGAATCAATACCATCATGTTTGGTAACATTTACCATCGTATCTAGTAATGGTTACGGTAGTAGAATGAAAACGATTACTATAGTAATATAGGAATCAACAACAGATTTATAGGATTTAAATATTTATAAATAGAAATGGTTACTACTGTATGTATGGGTATCATGCCTATAGCCAATATTCCAAAAAAACCTGCTACCGTACGATATGGGAGCCATTCCTGTAGTATATTAATTGTAACTGTAAATCTCTTTCTATGTAATGATTGTTATTAACCTTAAGGTTTTATAAATTATTGTTGCACTTACTTGGTGTACACTCGTCATTAGAATGAGCGAAGAAATTATCCAGACATCGACATTTCTTAAGAAAACAATAAGAATTTTTAGTGACACAATCATTATTTACTGTGCAGCTACCCCCTATCAGTGGTATGCAAGTTGATGAATCAGATTCACTGTAATTTGTTTGACAAACACACATATAATCATCTGAACATGTTGCAAATTCAATAATGTGACAGTCTGTATCCTTTTGACATGGACTTTCCAAAAATGCTTCTACATAAAATAAACAAACAAAATAAATTATACACGGTAAGAAATATTTTGCAGATATCACTATGCCAGTATGAGCGCGAACACCATACTATACGGTATCGAAGATTTTTATAGGTTATAAAATTATATGCATTGTGACGTTACATTGCCGAGGAGATGCAGTTGAAGGTTGGAGTACGTGGGAGTCTGTGTGATAGTGAGAGAAAAAGTGAGTATGTGTGTCGAGTTGAGGGTAATAGATGGTAAGCTGAGTACATGGAGTATAAGTGTGTATGGTAAGTTAAGTGTGCGATAGAGTACGTGTACGGTGTGTGGTATGTTTTGGAGTGTCTGTGTGATGGAGCGTGGATTTAACGGGGGATGTCTAGCTGTGTCACGGATAATGGCCAAGATAACGTGCCTCCCGACCAGCGATGACGACTAGGCCCAGGCCTAGCCCTCGGGGTTGACGTGGTGATCGCGGAGGTGCGACTGAGATGTCACTGCCCCTTCGTGGTGGTACCCGGAGTTAGCTGGGGTACGTGTACGGTTATTAGGGGGATGACAGGCCTTGTTTGCGATGCTCGAGGAAGCCCACAATTCGCTAACTTTGAATATCACGGGGAGTGACATTACGAGAAGGCCCGTGCTTCCACGGCTTGTATGTTTGTAAAGGTAAGAACGGATGGAGAAGCGAGAATGTGGGATTGAAAGAGATGGGGTGGAGTAAGCGAGTTAGAGTGGGAGATTATCGTGAAACAGTTGTGTGACTGCCGTTGAGGAGAAAAGTTGAGAATTGGCGTCGCTCGTGTACGAGTCGACCCAGTCGTCGAGTTTCGAGTCTTAGAGTAAGTGGTCGTGAGTCGGAGAGTCGCCATGGTGGACCTCGACCGCAACCGTGGACTGCTGTCGTTTTGGAGCTTGTGGCTCTGTGTAGGGTGCTCTTGAAGCCGTTCTGTCGTAGTAATTAATTGCCGTAAATTACTGCATTATTTTATATTTTATTTAGTAGTGTATAAAGTTTTGTAATTCGTCGTCGTCGAGAGGGTCCCGATGTCTTGCCCAGGTATTTATTTGCGTGATGTACCGAGAGTACTGGACCGTCATCTTTCTTGTATTTTATTTAGTTTTGTTTTGTTATTTTGTGTCTTTTATATTGGTTAATAAATCGGCTTCTTTCTCATTGAAAGAACCGCGACCCTCTCTCCACAACCTAGCATACTGAGTGCACCAGGACATGCCGCTATAGTTTTTAGGTTTTAATCTACGTGTACGTATAGACCGGTTGCCGATACCGGGGAAATAAAAGACGGCTGGCACCCGTCAGGATTTGGAGGAGATGAGAGGGGTGATTGGTGGGCGAAGTGTAACGTAGCCCGATTTCGTGTAATTTGAGTTTTGAGTTTTTGGAGTAAATTTATTGAGTAAGAATTTTGTGCAATTATTGGGTTTAATTGAGTATAAGAAAATATTATGTTACAGCATTATGATTCAACCATTGTGGGAATAGTAACATTGACAATAGTTGTCGCGGACGCCGCAATGTCAGTATGGCCATCAGGCCAATACTGCGTTGCCGTATCCACATTGCTTTTAGCCGATAAACCTAGTGTAACGACATCTGAATAGTTTTGGTGGTAATACGATAGTATACATTAATTGACACGCCAGAAATTATGGCGGGAAAAACTAGTAGCATTTCGCCCTCGGCATTGTAGTACGGGTCTCAGGGCCATTCTAGTTCACCGTGCCTGCTATGCATACATGTGAGCAATACAATAGCTCCAGCACTATACAGTATAGTAAATAACGCTATCCTTCTGGGACTCAAAACAATACTGTTTTGGAATATTCCACATACTATTTTAGTACCTGTCTTGATACCATCCCAGCATGATGTTTAACACCGTCCATTTCTTGCCGTGTAGTATCTTTATCAATTATATTTAATAAAATGTTAGCTTACGTACTTAACACACACTTGTAGCCTCGAAAGACGTAATTGGGTCTGCATAGACACTTGTAATCATGACAAATAGAATTTTCGGGCGCACATGGTTCATTATCACATGCTACGTTGAATGCTGTTGCACATGTCCTATTGCTAATACTATAATGGAAATCCACACATCTACAATGATTAGATTGAGAGCATGTTGAATGATTCATATATGTCTCGCAGTCTGAAGTACGTTCACAAGCCATTCCTAAGTATGCTGTATTATTAAAAATAAATTAAAATAATTTTGAAATAGAAATATTGATATTCATTACTTCTTATTTAATATTGGGTGACAATGATAAAAAATATGCTGTTTGATGTCGAAATCAAAATTCGCACAATTTTTCGCAGCGGTTAGTGGTTCTGATTTGTTATAACAATGCATTTCACCACTTTATAGAATTCTCGGGAATAAATGTGTGACTGAATGGCTACTATTTGCTGACGAGACTTCTAAAAGACAATTGCTACTGGGGCTATTAGATAATTGGATTTGAATTGAAGTTAATATAAAATCGATAGAGAGACAGCACCCTCTCCAGCTGATATAAATTATTGATGAGTGTAAGGTCATTCAATAGTAAAGGTTGTTTCGAAAATAAGTGTTTGTGCGTTAACATGAATTGTATTTTCAGACTACACATGCGCATTTCAAACTCATCAACCCGCATCTAAAGATTAATAAGGCTTGCGCACTGAACATTCGTTGTAATGATTCGATGTATACCCATCTAACAATCTTACAGAAATCTAGCCCAAGCCTAGTCACTAGGGCACTAGTAGTTAACATCTTTATATAACTATGGATTTTGCTGCAGACACTGGTCCAAAGTATTAGATTGTAAGTCTTGTCCAAGACTTAAATAAAACATTGTATTACGTTGTACTTTAAGGATTGTGCAAAAATATTCAATATATCTTGCTCAAGGTGTATTGATCAGTGACTTAAGCGAGTCTCGCACCAAAAATGAGATGCATAGATAGTGCGACATGGCACTTCATGAGCAGATCTGGCGTAAGACATACGTTCGTGTCTGCAAGTAATTTTTTGTGCAAGACTCGCTCGTGATAAGAGTAAGTAATTTTACTAAAAAATCTTCTAATTTCATTTCTACAATATCATGTGCGCTAATTCTTGTGATTATTGCCTAGACCAGTACTTTGCGATAGAGATCGTTATATAGATACGCTTGAAGGTGTTTGTACTAATCGCCTAAGGTATGTATGGCCAACTAAGGCCGAATAATGGATATATTTTGTTACGACTTACGTTCTTTACATTGAGTATTTGAAATAGTAATGTCTAGTGGTTTGCATTTACACCAATTATCGATGCATACTGAGTAATCCACTTTACACTCGTCATCTGTTTCGCAATATAAATTCAATAGTGGTAAGCATGAAGTTTGATCATCATTAGACAGTGTATTCAATGAGCAGCTACAAGTTTTCATTGAAGAACAATAGGAAAATCTTATTGTCTTACAATCAGAATCAATTTCACAGGGTGAGCCTATCAAGTCTGAAATAGTGAAACAAATATTGATTAGAATAAATACATCTCAATTTTACTTGAATCGTTACACAATTACTTGGTAAACATTGAGCATTGGATTGTTTTATGTAATTTTCATTGCATTGGCATTCATTATCAACACAAGAAGAATGATCTGCTGCACATTTTTCATCTTTCCAACAAAATGTTCCCAATAATGGTTGGCAACATGTTTGATTCACCATAATATTATTTGATCTACAGACACAAATTTCATCTTCCGAACACTTTGCATGCAATATGTCACTGCAATCGTGGTCATTTCTACAAGAAGCTCCCAATAACGCTGCATTTAAAATAAAATTGTTTTACGTCTTTAATGTTTAATTACTGTTATCAACGATATCTTCTAAATCGTTAGCATAAAATAGAAAGAATTTAAGCTAAATTGTTATTTCAAGTTGAACTAGTAGTACACGGAGAGAAATTAATTATTGTATCCACAATACGAAAATTGTAATTTTAACTATCTAAAATGGTAATAACATTTTTTAGTACTTATAATGATCAGTATTACAATTGAAAATAATAACAGTTATAATTGATGATGGTAACGGTTACTATCCAAAATGCTATTTGTAATTATTAAAAATTATAATTGTTACAATAGAAGATGGTAACTCTTACCATTCAAAGTTGCAAAAATTCTTAACTAAGAAGGTGTGTGTGCAAGTGTGCAGGCGAGTGTGTGTGTGTGCATGTGTGCGGGTTAGTGTGCGCATGTGCGCGTAAGTGTGCGGGTAAGCGTGCGCATGTGTGCGTGCGTGTATGCGAGCGTTGATATGGGTGTGCATGTGTGAATGTATATGTGTGTGTGTGTGTGAAATTAATCACTTCCCCAGTTAAACAAATTACACATAGACAAGCGTCAGAGTATAACGTTTATATATTAATTTTTTATTAGCTAAGATGGTCATCATTATTTAGGCTGATTATGAATTACGATTCTTTATAAAAGTAGTAAATATTCAAGATAATAACAGTTATAATTTCTGGTTATCATAAATAATTGTAAGCTTTACTACATAGATGGTAGATACTACTATTCAGATTGTTTATTTAATAATTTAAATTAGATTATCAATCATATAATTCAGTTTAAAAATTGTACTATAACTTGATGGTAAGTTTTACCATCAAATTCTCTCCGTGTACTTGAACAATGATCTTAATTGATGTTTAATAGGGTGGTCGTTAAAAATTAAATTTTCTCAGGTGCTCCATAAAGAGCTTCTATTTAGTGATAAGATACGTAGGGAATTCAGTTTCTTCTTTTTAAGTAAAAAGATCACGTACCGCAGGACGATCAGAGTTCATTTTCCGATACAATCGCGGTTTTTTTTTTAATCTCATAAAATATGCAGATCAACGGAAAAAATCATAGGAACAATTTTACAGGAAATTAAAATCTTAACAAAAAATGTCATTTTCATTTTTTTTTATAAAATATGTATTTACGAAGAAATTTTTACAAAACTTTTTTAGATCTTATCGAGTAAGAATTTTAAGGATTACAAATTTCGAAAATAACATTTTTCTAAGTATATAGAAACTACAACAAGCATTAATGATTGATGTGCTACGAGTTACAAAGTTGTCTATATTTAAGAAAAAACGTTATTTTTAACATTCGTAATCCTTAAAATGCTCACTCGATAAGATCTAAAAAAGTTCTTTTTAAATATCTTCATAAATACACATTTAATAAAAAAAATGAAAGTGACCTTTTTTGTCAAGAATTCAATTTCCTACAAAATTTTGCTTATGATTTTTTCCTATAATTTGCATATTTCATGAGATATTTCGAAAAATCCGCGATTGTATCGAAAAATGAGTTTTGATCGTCCTGCGGCACGTGTTCTTTTTACTTAAAACGAAAAAACAAAATTCCCCACGTCCTTTTTCACTAAAAATAAGCTTTGTATGAAATGCCTGAGAAAATTTAATTTTTAACGACCATCCTTATTTTGAGCCCAAACATATAATTAGTACAATCAAAACTTAGACAATACAACAAACAATTTTTCTTCATACCTCGGTCGAAAGTACGTATCTCCGGCATCAATTTTGCGGCAGAAAGTCTAACATTTGTGCCGTGCTGGAAATACTTGCGCGCCATCTATAACAGCGGGCGGAATGAAAGTAATAGTGGGACGAAAGAGTTATTTGTGCACACTGTTACCCGGTTATACGTATACTACCGTCACTTCGAGGAGATTTGTTGACACTCTCACTCATATTTATAACCTCAAAACTTGTTTACAATAACTTTGACATTCGATAGGTCTGTGTTTTTGCAAAAGTAAAATTTACTAAAGATCTATAAAAACTAACAAATTGTTTTTAATAAATTTAATAGTTTTTAAAAACCAAAAAATTATTTTTAATAAATTTAATAATTTTTAATAACTAAAAAATCGTTTTTGATAAATTTAAAAATTTTTTAAAAATTAGACAGTATTTCTTTGAAAAATGTGTAATGATAATTTGTTTTGTACATAGATGAACTCGATGCCTGCCCCCTGACCAGCAGCATTCGCTTCTCTCGTGCCGCAAATGTCGGGGCAGGCATCAATACATGCTAAAACGTAGTTATATAATCTATACATCTTTGATTTGTCAACGTACTTTCGTCCGGGTATAAAGAAAAATAGCATACACCACACGAACAGAAATTTGAGTGCCCTGAACTGCGCGCCTTGATGCCCTCGACTTCGCCCAAGGCATCATGACGCGCAGTGTAGAAATCTCAACTTTCTGCCCTTGTAGTGTAATATACTATTAAATTTTTTCTACAAAAAGAATATCGAACTCAGAAGTAGATTTCAGGAAATTTATTTTCATCTTGAGTAAGTATTTTGAAGAAGTTTTGCTCAATAAAAAAATTTGCTTAAGTGATTTTCATCAACTCGCCAATGCTACCCTTACCGGAAAAAACTAACCAGCACTAATAAGAAACACTATTGCTTTAGTTTTTTCGCGCACTAATTGGCTACCCTGCTTAAAAACCCGATTGATTCTTATAGCCGTATGTATGAGGCCCTATACTTAACTATAGCATTTCTCATAGGACTCATTTATTCTTATAGAATCTCTATGAGAATTTATGAGAATCTATTGAATTCTATGAGATTTTATAAACAGGGTAGGGTCATTACTCAGTGAACACATGACCTTGATTTGACGTCATACGTAAGCCATAGAAATGTCACGGCAGCTTATATATTAGGTGTATAACTTAATTTTTACAGATTTTTAAGTAGTTTTTTAATTATAAAAAAATAATGAACAACAAACTTAATCTTGGAAATATTGTCCATCGTGCTCTATGACCTTGCGCCATCTATCAGGTAGCATACGGATGCCGTCGCGAAAGAAACTTGCAGGCTTCGAGACGATAGAATCATCGACGAATGTACACACATCATCCAGCGTTTTGAGCTGTTTAATCTCTAAACTGTACTGCATTGACCGAAACAAATGAAAGTCAGATGGGGCCAGGTCTGGTGAATATGCCGCGGGCGAGAGAACTTCCCATCCAAAATTCAAGAGGGTCTTTTGAGTCACGCGAGCAACGTGAGGTCGAGCGTTATCATGCAGTAGTATGACTTGCCGGCTTCCTTGCCCAGTAAATGGCCTTTTCTGATCCAGCTCTTCATTCAATTTGTTCAACTGTCAACTGTAGCACTCTGCTGTCACCGTCTGACCAGTTTCCAGAAGTTTATAATAAAGCAACTGAACGTCAAACTTTTCTAAGGCCAAAGTTATCGATAAACTCGATAATAGACTATTTAGACATTTTAGATTAAATCTTTAGCGTAAGCAGAAAAAATTAAGTTTAAATTTTTAAATGATAATATACCGAAAATCCTATCATTTAGGATGACAAAGAGAATGTTGCGAAAGTTTGAACTCTTTTAATATTAAGATTATAAAGTTCAGTATCGCAATTTTTCGATAGAGGCAATTTCATACGGTTTTGTGGAATTATTTAATGTTTCGCAAAGTTTTATAAAATTTTCTAAATTTCACATCACAGCAAAAAAAAATTAATTACAAAAATTTTTACTAAGTATTACACAATTTCGGAAAATTTGTTTAAAATAATTTTTTTTTGTTCTCGAGTTAAATTTCATAAAATTTGATCGACTGCTTTAGTATTTAATGAGAATTCTTATTAAATGTCGAAGAATTTTATAGGTATTCATAAAAATCTATAAAATTATCATCCAGTTCCAATAACAGAATTATTGTTTCTAAAAAATGTTACACAATGTTGAGTTTTTACAAAATTTTATGAAGCTTGATAAAATTTCATAAAAGTTCATAGAGTATTTTTAAATTTTGTAAAAAACCACCACAAAAACTTATGAACTCCGTCTTTTCCGACATTTAACTATAATGTATATAATACATCAATTAAACACTAAGCTCCAACTTTCATGATGTGGACCAGTAAGCAGCGTTCAGGTTACCAGCCAAGAGGAGCCGTGTTCGAGCCCAGCAGACGCCCAGGATCTTTTCATTATCTTATCGTATTAAATCTTGCTTCTAAATTTGTAATGGGTTCGCGCGGTAATCATCAAATCAAAAATTCCATGTTTTAATTTTTTTTTTTTTTGAAAAATATTTTTTCCAGATTGATAATTTTGACATCACCTATATGTCATATTGACGTCATAGAATGTCACAGGAACATCACATTTACATCATGTTTACGTCATGAGTTTTACAGCATAACCTTACGTAATAAAGTGTAAAATAATGAGTCACACTTGACTCATTCCGACTCATATCTTACGTGAATAAGACATAGCGTAAGGTCACTCCGACGTCAAATTTACGTCAATGTGTTTACTGGGTAGAGCGTGTAGTGCTATTAGTATTGCGAGATCCATTAGTACTCCGATTGATGAACACTAATACACCACTATTATCACTAATCGCATCCAAGAATGTAGTAATATTCACTAGTCAGAGTACTAATAGTCACTTATGGTCACTCACAAAACACTTATCAACACTAATGAATATTTAATAGTGTTCATTAGGTTTTTTCCGTAAGGGTGGTTATTATGCTATTATGCTGATGACACTAAAAAATCCGAGGATACTAGCTAAGAATTAGACGCACTAATTACACTAAAGTATTAGTGTGCGATAGAACTAGACCGTTAGTTTTTCAATAGTGTTTTCTAATAGTTTTCATTTGTGTTTTTGTCTAAAAGATCTATCGGTAATCAGTTACCTTTTGCTATACAAAAGTAATCAATTCCGGACATTTTCTGTTTACATGTAAAATCACTATAACAACATGCTGGTTGATGATGAGGATTACACTGAAAAAGTTCAAAACATTTAGTTTAGTATTGCCTGGTTCAATATAAATATAAATATAAATGAACATATATGTGAATACAATTTCTTTATAGTTGGCGCACTGATTAACCCCAGTTTCATTATTTGCTTCTACTTGACAAATGCATAATGTCAATACAGTTAAAATTACGCGCAGTTTGTAAACTTAATTATTTATCAACATTTTCTGGTAATTTCATCAAATGTACTTTGTAGAGTAAGGATAAGCAGAAATAAAATACTTAATTTCTGTTGCAGAAAAACAATTTTAACCATCGTAATTTTTATATCTATAGATTGGAGTCATACTTAGCTTCATATCAGTAGTTAATGACTTTAATTAAAAATAAAAATGACGTTTTAACAATATTCGTCAAAGCTACTCGGTAACATTTGACAAATTTTGAAGAAAAAGATATAATATCATTTAGTGACCTTGTAACAAGACACACAATAAAAGAATCAATTATACGTAATATTTTATTGTCTTTGACAATGAAGCCCATTTTACCTCAAAAATAGAATTTTCGATTTCTTAATTAATGATTCGAATAGTGGATATTTCAAAATAAAAATAATTTACATAAATTTTAATTTGGGTGCACTGTCTGATCAACTTGCGGGTATGTGTGTGTGTGTGTGTGTGTGTGTGTGTGTGTGTGTGTGTGTGTGTGTGTGTGTGTGTGTATGTGTGTGTGTGTGTGTGTGTGTGTGTGTGTGTGTGTGTGTGTGTGTGAATGAATGTAAAACCTTCATGTCTTTATAATGAGTAAAACGATTGAAATGGTTGAGGTGGCTATCGAAAGAGTTTGTTGGCCGTCAACTTTTCTAAAGATTTGGAATTGATCGATTAAATGGACTCTAAGATATAGTAGAAACACAAAAAAAAAAATTTTTATCTCCGTTTCTTCAAAATTTTTAAGAAATGGCTCGATCGATCGATTTCAAAATCTAATTAGCTCTAGAATCCAATAAAACGCGTCGATTGCCACTTTAACCTTCTCAATCAGTCAATTCGTTTGAACGACACCGTTGGAGAAAAAAAGGGTAAAAAATGATTTTTTTCGAAAACAACGACATACAAAAGTATTTTCGAGCTCGAAGAGCTCGTTGTATTCACAACAATATTTCCGAGCTCAAGAAGCTTGAAAACAGCGGAAAGTCTTGGGACTTGCCCGAAGGGTAAACCGATAAACCAATTTTTTTTTCCTATGTTTTTAGGGAGTGATCCATTTCTGTGGCAACTTATAATTTCATTTGATTACTTGAAATATAAGTCAAGAAAAAAGATCCACTGTATTAGCATCTGCAAATCCATTATTTCTCTCACAATTCCATTTTTCCCACCCGTCACCTATTTTTCAGCTGTATTCAAGTGGAATCAGATAGCAATCCGTCGTTTTGAAAAGGGTGACTAATATTTCATGAATTTGGCATTAAAGGACTAAAAAGAAAAACTCTTCATGATTTATTTATTTAATTTATTAAGTATTTTAATAATCAATTGTCAATGCAGAGAACACCTACTCTACAAAAGCAAAGCTTAAAATGGTCCATAGGATCCACTATTATTCAGATTTTCTTTGAGTTAACTGGTATGCATAGATTATTAGCGACAGCGATGAACTTTGGTTTACATTGACACCTAAAATCAATGCAAACAGACTTCTGAGCCATGCATTGATCATCTTTCCAACAATATCCGTTTAAAATTGGCATACATGTTGATGGTGTGACTGCTATATTATTCAATGCACAAACGCATTTTCCTTCGGGTAAACAAGAAGAATGCCATGAATCGCTGCATTCCAAAACATCAGTACAGGAACTAACCAAGTGTGCTGCAACAATCAATCACTGTATAAATGAATTGGATTACCCAATTTCGTAATAAACCTTATAATTTTTCAAGTTGGCATTGGTAAATTGTACTAACTTTCAACACATTTGTCAACAGATACTGCCGTGTAATTACTTCTACATTGACATTGATTATCAGAACAGTAAAATGAATCAGAATAACAATTCTGATCATCTGAACAAAATCCATTCAAAGTTGGTGCACAAAAAAATTTATCAAGGGCAAAATAATTCATTTTACAAACACAGAAATTATCTGCTGAACATCTTAAATTTTTTATGTGCATACAATCCAGGTCTGTTGCACACAACTTGCCTATCATAACTGAACAAAATGAAAATTTAGAACATTAAGTATTACAATCAATTTATTATTATACTGTGAAGAAAAGAGTTAATCAAGAGTCAAATTTCTTTTTAAACCCGCGTGAGTATTTTTTCTAAAGTTCAAGAAAAATAAATAAATAACAGATACTTTCTATATCATAAGTAAATCTGCATTCAAACTGCGGGTTCTGATACCTGTTCAGTGAGCCGGAACAAACTAATTTTTGACCAGTTCGATTAATTCAGAAGTAGCTAATCACTATCGGCCACCTAATCACTGTGATCAAAAGTTGTCTTGTTTTAACTGACTACACTGGTCGAAAAATTTGATCTAATTTTAGTCTAATCTGACTATTTGATCTGCTGTTGATCTTTTATACAAATTTTAAGCTGTTTGTGATCTGTTGTTTTTAAACACAATAACGTCACGGGCATAAAACTAGATTAATTCTCAAACTTCAAAAAATTTAGTTTTAAAAATTTGCACAGACCAAACTAGATTAAATCATGGACTTGTAATATATTCATTTATGAGCAATATTGATAAAAAACATATTGTTAAAAAATTGATTATGTTTTATTTACTATTTATCTAGTATTGTTTGTTTAAAAATGTCGACAGTTAATGAAAGTTTGACAGCTTTATGTTTTAGTTCTCTTGACTGATTATTTATAGTATTGAATAAAAGTAATAAAATAACTCTTGAAATGTGAAAAAATTTTCCTTATTCACTGGATAAAATCGAAACTATTTTGGCATTAGAAACCATAAAAATTTTTGTGACATCTTATTACAGAAGCGCATTAGCATGTCTCAAATATCAAGAAAATTAAAATAAATTTATGAATTTATATTATGATGATTATAATTATTTAAATTTGTTAAAAGTCCTGTTTTCGATCTGAAAGCGATTAAAAACAGACTAGAAATTATAGTAGATAAAGTCTGGTTTTGTCCTTAAAAACAATTGAACACAAACTATGAACTATAATAAACAAGTGTGTTCTTAGACTAAACGCGACTTAAAACAGACCAAATATCATACGAAAATAAGTCTTATATTGGCCTGGATAAGGAATAATACGAGGAAAAAGAGATTAAATTCTAATATAAAATAAATACGATTTATCAACTCAAATTCAAGAAAAAATATTTGAATTTATCATTTATTTTAAAACAGATCTAATCTTTTGACCTGGGTGAACAGTAGGGTGTCCGTTATTTACTAAATTAGATTTTTTTACTTGGGTATAATATAAATCATATATTTGTGATCCAAAAATAAGAAAAAAAAATAAAAAAGTTTATTCTAATGCCGTTTAACCCTGCCTAAGTAATGATACATTCTCATTTCAGTACAATGAGAAAAATGTAATTACTTGCTTAAAAATGAGTGCACAGTAATGACTAATACATATTTTTGTAGGAAATTTCCCGCTCTCCAAAAAAGGTCTCTTATGCTTTTGTCGTGAATCGAACTGTTTAAGAGATATTGAAGGTCAAAGTTAGATTTGTTTAAAAAAATTTGCGTTTTTGTTTGAAATTTTATAACTCTCTAACACCTAGACATAAAATTAAGCACTGTAAACTTTCTTGTAGGAAATTTATTGCTCTTCAAAAAAGGTATCCAACACTTTTTCCCTAAATCCAACCATTTGAGTGATATCGAAGCTCAAAGTTGATAGATTTAAAAATGAATGTTTTTCGATTAAAATTCTATAACTCTCCAGCAAACGAATATTTACGTAGGCTTTTAACAGTTTTTCGTCGGAAAATTTACCGCTCTACAAAAAAGGTCTCTATAATTTTTTCGATAAACTCAACCGTTTAAGAAATATTTAAGCTCGAAAAAAAAGAAATTTTTTATATCATCAGAGCAAAATTTTGTGTTGGTTTGTGAAACTTTTCTTTCAACTTAAAGCTTAAATATTACATTTTTCTCATTGTACTGAAATGAGAATGTATCATTACTTAGGCAGGGTTAAACGGCATTAGAATAAATTTTTTTTTTTTTTTTATTATTTTTGGATCACAAATATATGATTTATATCATACCCAAGTAAAAAAATCTAATTTGGTAAATAACGGACACCCTAGTGAACAGGTATTGGTCCACGCAGTATCAATCGAGGTGAGATTATAATATTTCTACTCACTGGGTTCACATTGGTAATTGAAATGTGGCAAGTAATCATAATTACATTGACATCTATTTGAAAAACAAACAGAATTTTTTACGTAGCAATCGTTATTTTTCGAACAATAACCATCTAAGAGGGGTGCACACTTTCCGTTACCTAAAGGAATATGATTTTCTTTACAGACGCATTTGTTGTCACTAGAACATGTTTGTCCCGTGCCCACACAATCAGAATTATCTTCACAATATTGAAACGATTGCCCTATTGGAATATAAATAGTCCATTATTATGATAACTCATTACTACTTGACCGTACAGAAGCGTAAACTAACTTGGTACACATTCAGCATTTAAGTGTTTCATAAGGTTGGGAATGCATTGACATTTATTATTAATACAAATAGAGTTTTCTATTTCACAAGGTTTACTCGTTGTACAGAATTGGCCAAGTGGCGGGGCACATTCTGTGCCATTAAGTGCAATGTAATCTATGTTACACAAACACTTCCTCTCCTTTGAACAATATGAGTACTTTATATTGGCGCAGTCGTTATATCCCTTGCATGTCTTCTCCAGCGAAACTAAAAATAAGAAAAATAATACTTATAGAGGAACTGATCGATACTGATTATACAGAGTATTAGATTTGACCGTATGGATCGTTTATCTATTTAACTTTTCTTAAAAAATCTGATAAATTCTTTTGCTGTCTGTATAAGGCCGTGCACTTAACTATAGCACTTCTCATAGATCTTATTGATTCTTATAAAATCTTTATGAGAATTTATGAGAATCTATTAGATTTCATGAGATTCTCTAAACAGAGAGCAACTTGATACTTTCGAAAATTTTGATTTAAATAGAGTTATAATTTTTTTATATTTATGCATGTATCAATCATATGTATTTTCGCATGAAGTATTTAATAAACTAAATAATAAATGTTTATAAAATATGATTTCAATAACTTTCATCTACTATTATTTTAACCATCAAACTTTTAATCTGATGAATTCATATCTTTGGCATGTTCATTTTCAGGATATTCTGTCCGTAGATATGTTATTCATCGGATATTATTTCCGTGGATATTTTGTTGTGTAGTTATTTTGTCTGCGGATATGTTGTTACGCAACATTGTAATTTTTACTGTAAATCTCATTTTATGTAACGATTGTTAATAACCTTAAGGTTTTATAAATTATTGTTGCACTTACTTGGTGTACACTCGTCATTAGAATGAGCGAAGAAATTATCTAGACACTGACATTTCTTAAGAAAACAGTAAGAATTTTGAGTGACACAATCATTATTAACTGTGCAGCTACCCCCTATCAGTGGTATGCAAGTTGATGAATCAGATTCACTGTAATTTGTTTGACAAACACATATATAATCATCTGAACATGTTGCAAATTCAATAATCTGACAGTCTGTATCCTTTTGACATGGACTTCCCAAAAATGCTTCTACATAAAATGAACAAACAAAATTAATTATACACGGTAAAAAATTGATTGTGGATATCACTATGACAGTACGGGTGCGAACGCCATACTGTATGGTATCGAAGATTTTTATAGGTTATAAAATTGTATGCATAGGTGATTCAACGATTGCGGTAATAGTAACATTGGCAATAGTTGTCGTGGACGCCGCAATATCAGTATGGCCGTCAGGACCATACTGCGTTGCCGTATCCACATTGCTTCTACCCGATAAACCTAGTCTTACAACATCTATATAGTTTTGGTGGTAATACGATAGTATACATTGATTGACACGCCAGAAATTATG